>NW_028301566.1:3175000-3265000 GCF_042242905.1 Orbicella faveolata
ACTGTGGTAGATAGTGAGTAGCCTGTCAGTGTCCGATTGTTAACAAAATAGCCTCCGCTTCTTTGTATTTACGATTTGTCAGTGAAGAGGATTAGATAATTTACTAGTTAAGCTTAAAGGACTTGTAGATTTACACTAGACTAGCCTTCGCACTAGACTATTAGCTCTCGATTTCTATGCGTGATAGGAGACTCGGAATGCGCCCTAATTAACTATTACGATTGAATTCTCGCCCTCATAATATGATTGTTAAATTTAACTGACTCAGATTTGTTCACACTTATAGTTTTAAAAGTAATTATTTTCCTTTCATCAGGAACTCTATCGAATGAGACCGCTGGTTATCGTGCATGCAGATGCTTGCACAATTTCTATCGCTTGGATCGATTTGGAGCCTGTTCAGCTTGTCCCGCTTATGGTTTTGTTTGTGAGAACGATACAGCGATTCTCGCGCCGAATTACTTTTGGAAATGGTACGACCAAACTCTGAAGGAGCGTTATGATAACTTTGTTAGCAACATCCACTCTTGGGGACCTGAATACAACAACACCTTTTCCACGTTTACGACTTCACTACCAAAACCAATAAAATGTCCTCATGCCAATTCCTGCAGGGGAGGGATTAACTCAGAATGCCAAAAAGGATATCAAGGCACCCTATGTGCTTCTTGTACCAATGGCTTTTACCTCCGATTTAACACCTGTCTAAAATGTCCGCGGTTAACCGTGACTATAATTTCATCCATTTTGTTGGTTGTACTCTTTGTTGCTGTGTTTCTGATGGTTCTTTGGGGAGACTCAAAGCACACTGAGAATGATCGAACCATTGCAGATATCATCATGTCCTGCTTTAAAATAGTGATTGGATTTTACCAAGTTATGGCTGGTATCTTCTCGGCGTTGGCGAGAGTTCGATGGCCGGTAGCTTTGATCTCTATGGAAAAATATCTCAACTTGTTCGAAGGAAATATTTTGCAGTTTGCTCCATTGAGCTGCATTCATTCTGGATTTCGACTAGATCATTTTGTGAAATTCTTAGGGGTCATCTCTCTGAATGTCTTCTTTGTTTGCATAATTCTTCTTTACCTCTTCTTTAGAGAGAGGTGCATCAAAAACAAGGTTGATTGCCTTGATAGCGAGAAACTACGAGCCGTTTCGAGTTTGAAAAAATCCTGCTATCGGAACATTTTTCTGCTTTTACTGACTTCTTATCCAACAACAAGTAAAACAATTATCCAAACTCTGCCTCTTCCTGGTGCATGTGTAGAGACGTGTTTCACAGATGAAAAGAGTCAATGTTATTTCCTCCTGAGAGCGGACTACTCCATACAATGTTTTACTTATCGTCACAACTTTTTCTGGCCCATGGCTGCTGTGTTTTCATTTTATCCTTTGGGATTTCCACTTCTGCTGTTGTTTCTCATGTACAAATACCGCGATTCACGGGAAGAAGAAGAAATTTCTTTCGGCTTGAGAGTTTTCTTTGAAAACTATAAGAGGAAATTTTGGTTTTGGGAGATAACAGAGATGTATCGTAAGCTGATTCTTATTTCACTGGTGTTTCTCTTTGGATCTGAAAGTCTTTCTCAAATTGGCTTCACCATGCTGACAGTGAGCGCATTTGGAGTGGCGTACACCTTCTTCCGGCCAATAAAGGGAAAGTTTGAAGATCGACTGCAAACGTTTGTGCTGTGGGTCATTTTCTTTGATGTTTGCCTTGGTGCAATATATACAAACTGGAGACCAGACCACCAAGACCAGATGGAGAACGACTCCGTCGTTTTGAATGTCATTTTTGTGCTCCTTAACGCCTCTGTGTTGCTATTTGCCATTGGTAAGTGCATGGGCTAAAGTGGTATTCTTCTTTAGGTACCATTCACTTTCTTTGTCGGTTTTGACTATGTTTGAACCAGTTTTGGTGTTTTTTTTAAATATATTTTTTCATGATGTAATCCAAGATAAGGAAACATAAGAAGATGGCGACCATTCCTAAATAGTAATTATGACGTTGTTTCCAAGTTATATATGGGTTATTACAAAGTTTAAGTGACCACGACAGCAACGGCAAGGACAACGTCGATTAACAAAATGGCTTTGTATTTTAACTACGAATCTCAAGATACTCTAAAGTCATTAATTTTTTTTTCACTGTCAAAGCCATTACGAAGCTGAATCTGGGACAAAGAGATAAACTTGAAATCAAAATTAAAAAGGAAATAAGCCGTCGTGGTTCACGTTCTCCAAATAATGCACAATTTGGCCATTTCACGTTGTTGTCTTGAAGAGGACGGCAAGGAAATGTACCAAGAATTATAACGTCCGTGCACAGCCCGGGGGGGGGGGGGAGACTCCGGTATAACAAGAACGGGGTGCTCGTGGGAAATTTTGAAAAGAGCCTCTAAAAGGTACCAAGACCCTGCTTTGTGGACATTGCTTGAAATGCTTTTCACCCCTAAGAGGTGCTTAGTCCACTTCACTTTGACCGAAGCATAGGGCCTCCGCTGCAGCTTTCCACCAGACACGGTTTTGTGCAGTCCGTTTCACTTGATTCCATGTCATCCCCAAGTCCTCATGCTCCTTCTGTACAGTCCTCCTTCACGACGTCCTCGGTATGCCTTTCCTCCTAGCCCCTTAGCTGAGGCGGCCCTTCAAGGGACAGGCAGATGATGTTGGTGGAAGGTTTCCTTAGAGTGTGGCCAACCATTTCCATTTCCGTCTTGATATGATAACTTAACTTCCCTCCTGCCTGGTACGCTGCCACAAATCGTCATTAGAGATCTTCCTTGGCCCCCTCTAAGATGTACCGGAGTCTGCAGTTGATGAAATTCTGGAGTTGGGCGCTAATCTACTTTGTTAGACTCCAGGTCTCGGATCCATAAAGCAGAACTGACTTCACATTGGAATTGGAGATCTTCGTCACAGAGAGATGAACTTTGATCTCCATATTGGTCTTAAAATGGATAAAGCAGCTTCTGCCTTCCTGCACCCAGTTTCAACATCTTCCTCAGTGCCGCCCTTGGTGGTGATAAGGGTGCCTAGGTATGTGAAGGCTGTTACCCGTTCCAGAACCTCTCCTTCCAAGCTGATGTTGCCGGTGTTTGCTGGGGACCGAATCCTCATCTCCTTGGTTTTGGCTGTATTTACCTTGAGTCCGACCCTGGCAACTTCTGACCCATCTGGGCGATCTTCTGACGTCCAAGTCGTCTAACGTCCGCAGTAGGGTAAGTTGGATCCTGTCTCATTATCACTAAGAATGTGACTCGACGAGGAAGAGAAGGGGCTGAGCAGGCATTTCTGGCGGACTCCATTACTCATGCTGAAGGGCTCTGTTATATAACCAGCATGTATGTAAGACCCTTGCTGGGAAGCAATCGTAAAAGACCTGGATCATCCTCAGGGATCCCGTAATGCTGCGAGACCTCCCGATCTACAGCCGGATCAAAGGTCTTTCCAAAGTCTACAAAAAACAGATATAGCCCAGTGTTCCATTCCAAGGCCTGCTCCACGATAATCCTCAGTGTAGCAGTCTGTTCAAAGCAGGATCTCTCCTTGCAAAATCACGCTTGCTTACAACGAAGTCTGTCATCAAGATAATCCTTAACCCTCTCTAGAATGATCTTACAAAGAACTTTGCTTGCAACAGAGTGGAGCAAGACGCCTTTCCAGTTCTTTTAATTTACAGGGGGAAGTTTACCCCTAAGAGGTACCAATTCTATAACAACACATTGTTTCCTATGCTATTTTTCTCTGCTCAACACCCTTAAATACCTCAAAAGCTAGTGCTGTGGACCTTTTGAGGCTTAACACCCTAAGAGGTGCCAAAACCAAGGTCTTAACCTATAAAAGGTACGAAGAGCATCCCCGTCCTTTTTATATAGGAGTCCCCTTCTGTTGGCACAGCCATTGTTCTGCTTATTAAACCTTATATCCTTAACTTGTGAAACAAGAAAAAAAAACCTTCAGAATGTTTAATCATTGTTACACTGTTGGCATCGAACTTCCAACTTATCCTTTAAACCTATGGTAATTTTGATCCTGTTCGTCTCCAAAACCAAGGTGTCAACAGAAACCGTAGAGGAGTCTATTAAGAGGGCTGTCCAGCAAAAGCTTTATCTGTATAGGATCAAAATAACCTATACCTTTTGAAGGACATGATCAATGTTAATCTCATTGCTCCGATAATTGATTAATTGCACGTACATAAAATTAAACTAAAGTAATGGTAAAAAGTAAAGGAGAAAGAGTAATCATCGTTTCCAATTCCAGTGCAATGATCAGTTAAGGTATAACGCTATATATGCTGTACGAAAACGAGGCCCCGCAAATATACTATTATTACTAATATTACAATTTTGCCAGGTGAAGGTTTACTTCATGTGCGAATGTTTTGGAAAAAAGTTTCTTCGTGTCCAATGCGATGCTTCGGTTGCCTTCTCCGAGGAATTCTCAAAAATAAAGTGACCCGGATGTTCCACAGATTTTCAGCGCCAAGGACAGACCCACTGGATGACCAAGCATACTTAATTCAAGACTACACTTAATGGACAGTTTATAGCCACTTAACTTTGTTATGCGTTTTAAAACTTTTAGAGTATGACTAACAATATAAATTATGAAGACATCATTGATCATCGCACTTATGCACACAACTTAAGTAATTGTCAAATTAAAGCCTGAAAAGATATCCAGGCCTGAACGGGATTCGAGCCCATGACCTCTGGGATACCGGTGCAGTACTCTACCAACTGAGCTATCAAGCCATCTGGGAGCTGGTCACTTTGTGCGTTCGTAATATACCCGTAGATGGTGAAGAATTCATGTGAATATCTTTCATATATTAGTATACATTAAGTCAATTTGATAACTAATCAAATAATCGTTTGATTGATCGATCTACGTATAATCATTTTGTCGCAGAAAATATTCCTCAGATTGTTAAGTGTAGAAAATGATTCGTGCTTTCAGTAGCAAGAAAGGAATACTTAATCCTTAACAATGATTCCACAATTAAAATTTCTATGCATTACTTGTAGGAGCCATATAAAAATCAAGTGAATCGTTTAATGCTTCGAATTAAAATTGCTAAAAAGGTGTTTTCAGTTGCTGATCGAATCAACATGTCAAACGTTCATTGATGTACTGTATTACTTGTTTAGCTGATAATACTTTTACGCATTTTACGTTAGCTGGGTTCGAGTGTGCAGTCTCCAGTACAAGGGACTTTTTGTCCCTTGCTTGTGCACCTTCCCTCAGTGAATTTGCAAATATATCTCTAAATTCAAAGAGAATTATTTGGTCTATACAGCAGTTCATTGTTATGGCTATTAAAATATTGGTAATACCTAAAAAGGTTTTTTTTTTAGCATTATTGTTAAGAATTTGGAAGATAGAAACTAAATTGACCAGACGATATTTTTGTAGCAGTTCCCCATCTGGTCTTTCAAACATTATCATTTTCCCAAGAAATGCGTCTCTTTCCATCACATACTGTGATTTATGGTTTGCATTCGTAGTCACCTTTGTTTTACTGTGCATGAACAAAACTTAAACATTTAATTTAGAAATGTTAAACGTCATTTAAGCATGATGAGTCAGTTCTCTGTAAAAGCCTTGCAATATTTCCCGTGTTAATGTGTCTTTTATTTTCATTATATGTTCATAACTGCAATTCGTTTATTGATCTTAGTTAACCTTGCAAAGTTTTATGTCAGGCTATGTAAGAACTGAGTTAGGGAAAAATGAAAAGATGACGTATTCTCATTTTTCGAACATGAATTTATCATATAGGAGTATACAGGTGCAGGATGGTACCAGTACATTTTGTTATCAAGAGATTATCGTTGTAATAAAACGCCCATACTGACGGAATAGATCGTACCAGTCGGTCTAGTTCTTTGTGCTGGATATCGTGATGACAGACATTGATGTCACTGTCGCAAAGGGATTTCATGACCTTCATCTCTTGTCCTTAGCAGGGTCTTAAAATAGAGAGCGTTGCCCCACACAGGGTAGGGTTTTCATAGTATTTCTTTTTTCGAAACAGAATCAGGATTTCAAACTTTTAACGGCACCCCTATACCCAAACATGGGTCAAGTACCACTCCCCCCCGACCCACGCAATACTACTTTAAACTAAACGAGTTCCAGTAACTCACTTTTGTTGTCGACATCTACTGTATAGTATTTAATCAAAGTATGTCATGATGTTCCCCATCATGACAATCTCAGAGAATAAGCGAAGGACACCAGGAGAGCTACATAAACAATAGCCTCCATTTGGCGCGAAAATACGCTCAGATATTTGTCCGCGGACATTATCTGTTCCGAGAGGCGAACAGTTTTCCGAGAGCTTAGCTCGAAGAAAACTGTGAGCTTTGAGGAACAGATAATGTCCAAGGACAAAATCCAAGCATATTTTCATTATAAATGGAGGTTATTGCGTTCATTATTCGTCAAATCTTTTTCGCAACACGCGCAGTCTTGAAAATCGAGGAATATCACTCGGATGTTCCCAACACGGAACAGATAATGTCCGGGGACAAATATCCTAGCATATTTTCGCGCCAAATGGACGCTATTGTTTATTTAGACCCCCTTCCCCAAAGCTATTACAAACAGGAGCGCATCACCTGGAGCCTTCATCTCCCATACAAACCCTATCAGACAACTTGTGCGCGTATCTTTTTATTTTTAAAAACCGCGGGGCTCTTTGATTCACGCGCGCTATTCGAACGGCCAATCAGAACAAAGATATCGTTTAGGGTCACGAGCTAGATTCGACAAAAACTATTACAGGAATGGCGGAAAGCGTGGCCAATGTATCCAGTGAAGGCAGTGAAAGCTCAGATTATGACGAGATCTCTTCATCAGAATTTTTATTATTATTATTTTAATTTATTGCAATAACATTACATTAGATACGAAAAAAAAAAATGCCTACTCTACTTACAATGTTAACGTAACTTACAATTTAAAAATACCGGTACCAACAAAACTTACAATACTAACATTATTTGCAATTTGTTAATATCTTGCATTACTTTCATGTAGGGGGTTAGCTACAATAGGAGGCTTTCTCACATATTGATTTGTGACTTAAATTTCTGTTTCTCAATCTTAATTTTGTTTGTCAAAATCGCTAACAAGGCACCGAAATGAAACTCTTCTTCTTTTCTTGAGGCAGTATATAAATAATATTTGGCTATAATCCAGCAGAGGTTTAAGCCAAGATGACGAGCGAAGTGATCTGTCACGCCATATATTAATTCAATTTTATCGAGAGTGTTAATTCCGTTTTAGGAGCTTCACCAATTAGTAAAGAGAGACCAAAAAAGCCGAGCTTCGGAACAGGTAACAAAAAGATGGGTTCGCGTTTGTCTTTCTACACAGAGGTGACATTTATCATGTTCCTTGATTGAATCTCTAAAAAGTGTTGAATTTGTGGGTAGAAATGTGATGAATTATTTTGTATTGGAAAATGGCGAGTCTAGTGTCTTTGGTAATATTAAACGGAAGGCTATAAATGAATTTTATTGTATGTTCTTTTAGACTGGCTTCTTTCATCCTTCTTTCGGCTGTAGGCGTAACGAATCTACTCTTAACAAAGAATTTAGTTGCTGATCTGCAAGAGAGTTTATCTGAAGATATCTTATCCTTCTCAGAACGTTTTTCCAAAGGTTCAGTAACATTTCCTTTAAGAATATTGATCCATTTTTGAGGGACTGCGTGACATAGGCAGAAATAGTTTAAGAAGTGTGTTTTAATTTTGAACTTGCTGCAGAATTCCTCAAAAGTTAGAATCTGTTACCTTGAAAAAAGTCTTCAATTTTAGTTAATCCAGCATCGTGCCATTTTTTGTAATAAATGGAATATCCTTCTATCTTAATGTGATGGTTGTTCCAAACAATTTCATTTAATACCTGCTTTTTGGTATTAGGAGTACTGCAGTTAATTTTCTGCCAGGCGCACAAAGCTTCTTTGTAAAAATCAATCAGTATATCAACTTAAAAGCAGCTTTAAATCAAAATTACACTGCAGAAGAAACAGACCACCAACAGGTTGTAGGTAGGAAAGAGGGATATGACTCCAACTTGTGGTTCCATTGTTGTCACTTAATCTTCTTACCCAAACAACTTTAAGCGCTTCATTGATTATTTGAAAATCCGGCCTGTCTAGCCCTCCCTGCTCTTTCGGCCCTAACATTGTTCCGTATTTAATTTTAGCTTTCTTGTTCCATACAAATTGAGTAATTGCTTGATTTACCATGGCGATGAATTTTATTGGAAAAGATAGGACAGACGTGTTATAAACGAGTTTGGAGATCGCTAAGGATTTTAGAATCGTTATGCGACCATAAAGTGTAAGGTTTCTAGGATACCACAATTTAAGGAGGCTTTTCATATTGGTTAGTTTCTGTTCAAAATTCTTATTGTAAACGATTTCATCAATATACGAGAAATTAATTCCCAGTGCGAGTATAGAGTTAGCTGGCCAAGCAATTCCCAGAGGTTTTGCTGCGTTTTTGCGGCTTGCGCCTAACCACATTCCCTCAGTTTTATTTTTATTTATTTTTAGGCCAGAACATTGTTGAAAGTTTGACAAAAGTTTGAATAAATTTGTTGCAGATTTCGTGTCAGAGACAAAGGCAGTTGTATCATCAGCATACTGCAGCTGGGATAATTTAAATTCTTTGTCATGAATTTTTATTCCTTTGATGGCGTTGTCATTTCTAATGGCATTAGCTAAAATTTCCGCGCATAGAACAAAAAGAGAGCCTGAGAGCGGACAACCTTGACGGACACCCTTTTCCAGTTTGAAAAACTCAGATGCGAATCCGTTGTTAATAAAACAGCTGGAGCAATCGGTGTAAAAAGTTCTAATCCACTTTAAATGCATGTGCCAAAGTTTATAGCTTGCTGCGCCCTGAAGAGGAAGTTCCAATCCCCCGTATCGAAAGCATTTTTTTTAAATCAATAAAAATGGCCAAACCAGGTATACCTTCTAGTTCTGTTACCTTCATGATGTCTGTGATTAGCCGTATATTTTGACAGATGTACCGGCCTTTGACAAATCCGGTTTGGTCTTCCTTGACAATGATTGGAAGAACACTCGAAATCCTGTGTGCTATAACTTTGGTAGCAATTTTGTAATCAGCATTGAGTAAACTTAAGGGTCTCCAGTTTTCAAGGAATGACTTGTCTTTCCTTTTTTTGTATCACTTTGATAATGCCCTATTTTTGCGTTATACTCAGTTGTCCGTGTTCATGTGCGTAGTTGAGACTTTGTACCATTTCTTCTCCTAGCAAAGACCAGAACCGCAAATAATATTCTACAAAAAGGCCATCTGTTCCTGGGGTTTTATTTTTGGAACATTGTTTTAATACGAGAAAGCACTCCTCGTTGAGAAGCGGACGCTCAAGTTCCTCTTTTTAAGTTGCTTCGAGTTTAGCAATATTTGAATTTTCAAAGAATAGCTTATAATTCAAGTCGTTAGAGTGCGCCGCAGTATATAGGCTTTTATAGAACATTTTTCCTCGTTCTAGGATTGTATTAGGATGGTTGATCTCCATATCGTCGTTTGTTTTAAGCTTTGAAATGCGTGATTTACAATGTTGTCTTTTTTCCATATTCAGAAAATATTTAGTGTTTTTTTCGCCATTCTCATGCAAAGTATCCTGCTTCTTATTATAGCACCTTCTGTTCTGTATTCAGCAATCGCATTATATTCTGCTCTGAGACGGTAAAGTTTTGATATGTTTTCTTTTGCTCTGTCAGTCTTTAGGTAGTTCATCAAATGATCAATTTGTTGTTGGAGGTGCTTTTCGGTATTCCGGCCTTCCCTGTCTTCTCGTTTTGTATATTGAACACAGAAACCTCCCACCTCCATTTTAATCATTTCCCAGTATAGGCCTTTGTCGTCCAAATAATCATGTTTTGTTTGAACTCCGGTATCTTACTCGAAAGATCCTGTACGAACCTTTCCTTGAAAGAGAGTTATTTATCTTCCAAAAACCTGGACCTCGTTGAACGTACTCTTTTGATTGCAGGTGAAGAGTTATTGCAGAATGATCTGATATTGTTGAGGTGACGATTCCGGAATCTGTCACAAGCGCTGACAATTCTTTTGAAACCAGCCAGTAATCTAGCCTGCATTGCACTTTCAACGAGTTATTGCGCCATGTGTATTGTGATGTTCTGGGATGTTGTAATCTCTTCATCAGAATTAAGCACATCTTGTGGAAATAGTAGTGAGGAGCAAGGTTACAGTCGTGGTAAAGGAAAAGGACCAGCAAGAACAGCAAAAACATCGAAGGGTAATGCGTCTTCCACCAAGTCCGCGCCGTCCAGAAAAAAGCGAAAGGTAGAAGATAAGTTAAATGCTGAGCAGACGGAAGAGCTTACGTCCTGGATCCTCTCTTCAGAGGAAGCGTGGAAGTGGCAATGCAGCTGCGATCAACTCTGTTAAGTGACTTACGCGTTAATGGCGAGTTCGAACGCTTTGCTAAAGAGTTATTGTCTGATGCTCAAAAGCAACATTTTCAGTTGTTTTTGAGTGGAGTTTGTCGCAAGTTTTTAACTCTAGCACAAGAATCATATAAAAGTAACATTCCAACCTACAGGAACGCGGCCTTTTCAGTTGCCTAGATGAAGCCTTTATCTAACTTCCATCCAGGAAAATCAACTCAAGAACGAATGATCGTAGAGAGGATTCTGAAGAATTCAAACGACGAGTTCTCTGCAGCTGCCGTCCATGGCTTCTTGGATGTTATTCATGAACGTGTGTATCAGTGATCCACGATCGTGTGCGCTCAAGGAAAGCAGAAACCGAAAACACGGAAACACGCGAAGTAAGATCTCACTTGAAGGAAGAGTCGAGTGATTTCTTGTATTGATACTGTGGAGCTCTCCACCGCATGATTAAACTATTGCAGGGAATAAAGGACGTGGAGAATTGTTGGATAAAAGGAAGCCAGTCGTGCGAAGGAGAGTGAATCCCCTATATAGGCCTTCTACCTAAGATAATCCCTCTTAGTTATTTTTAGACATTGTACCCAGTTCTTCCTTGGATATCACTCGTGCGTTGGATGTCAAGTTATGTGGAGGATCTGTTAATGTCGTTTCGTTTCGCCTCGTTTCAAAGCAAAGGAAAACCTCCAACGCTGTGGGGATGTCTTCTTTGATTTGTGATTAAAAGCAAAGGAGCTTCGGCTCTCGGTATGTTTTTAACATTTAGAAACTTTAATTGGAGTTTAAATAAGAGACGATTTCCCCTGCACGACTGAATGAACGGCAGAGAAATGTTTAGACAAACGAGTGCAAAGCAAACAAACGCCCAAACACAAGCTAGACAACCGTACAAACAGATGGTCGAAAGTGCACGCAGACGCTAGCAAAAGGCAGTTTAAGCACCAACGGCAACAACGCCAAAGGCATCGTCCATTGAAAAACGACTTAATATTCAACCTACGAATCTCGCGAGAATTTAGATTCATGCAGTTTGTCTATACGGTCAGAAATATCCCAAATAGGATATGTAAGACAGCGTCAAAATTAGAAAAAGAAATTTTATAAATTGGCCGTCGTATAGTAACGTTCTCTCGAATATGTAGAATGTGGCTATTTAACGTTGTTGTTTGGTGACCTTTTGTAAACAACGATAAAAAAAAAAATGAACAAAGAATTATAACGCACGCTTACACAGCCTTGTACTCGTTTCTGTTGCCGCCGGTTAAAGTTTGTTGAATTAAACTTCCTAAAACCGAATAAACGCCCAAATGATGAACAGCCAAACAAGCACAAAACAAACGAAGGCCCGGCCGAACAAAAAGATAGCTGAGAGTGCAGAAAACAGCTCTGCTGTGAAACGAAATCAAAACATACCATAGACTGCAAAACAGTCGTATTTTTTTTGCGAATGCGGGCGACGGTCAATATTCGAACGAAAGGTCTGAAACGAATGTAAAAACGGCGAGGGAGAATGGTGGTATTTGGACTCGTCAGCTTACAGTCAATTGAGCTCTTTCTTCACTGGAAATCTTGACAATTGCACGTTTTAAATAATAATACTTTGCAAACGAGGCTCTATGTTTATTCACAGGCTTTGGAAATAAAGTGCATACATGTTTATTTTGAGACTGTATTGGAAAAAATACATACTCCTTACTAACCTCGTCATCTCGGTCCGTACTGTAAGTTACGGACCGAGTTTTTTCACGGTCGATTTATGGTCCAATCGTGAAGCGCGCGGGCCATAAATAGTAAGTGGAAAACTGAGGATCCGTAACTTACAGTACGGACCGAGAAGGCCAGGTTATTAAGGCTAGATATTTACGATATCTCTATTGGGTTCGGGAACGATTTATATTCACGCGGAATAGCTTCGAATTTTTGACACACGTAGAAGGCAAAACGAGCCAATTTAAAATCGTTGTTAAGTTGTTAGCACGTTTTGATACGCAATTTAAAGTAAAATAGAGATTTTAACTTTTAATTGCTAGAAAAGTTAAGAACGCCTGGGGATAAGTCACAAAACATTTTGGTAACAAAAAAAGCTTTAAATTGTAGCGTACGACCCGCCAGGTTGACCAATCACAGTGCGCGTAGTAACTGAGAGATTCATGTATTTGCAACTTGGCAGACACTCACATGTTTTTCACGCTTTCTGGAAGGTGAAATCCTCCTTTAATGAAGTTGCTTTCCAGATTTCTGATTAAAAACAAGAAACAAAAACAGCAAAAAGGGAATTGAAACCATAGAGAACCAAAAAGGTGCAAAAACGGCGCGGTGAAATTTTTTTATGTTATCAAATTTTGATGAGCACGAAGAGATGCATTTTTTGGTTAAGTTTTAAATATATATATATATATATATATATATATATATATATATATATATATATATATATATATCGATGGGGTTCCGAGCCACCTTAAATATTCGAAAATTTAAGGTGGCTCCGAACCCCATGGACAGATTTTTTTTGATACCATGATTGTAGCATCAACTGATAAAGAATGATTATAATGACCCATCAAAAGCTGAGTCTTGGAAAGTGCTGGAAACTGTTTTGAGCGGCGGTCCTTAAAGCGTGTGTTACCGTGTTTTTAATTAATGCGAAACGTCCGTTTTAACATGGTTAACTTCAAGCTCAATTTTCCCCTCACGGGGTCAGTTTGAGCTAACTTCTCGATAAGTTATTGTTAACTGCAGACAAAATATTATCATTCCATGAGGTTTCTTAGGTAACTCAATTTTTGCCATTATTGCTCGAATGTTCTGCAGAAGTCATCTTAACATTATTCACATTATATGTGAAGATTTTGTACACGACAACTGAGTAGAGATATAGATCTGGTTGTAACTTTACGACTTACCTTGCGCCTTGCTGTCGATGACAACTGATAAAAACAATTCGTAATTAATTAAGTTACTGTTTATGTATAAGAAAATAGCTCTTGTTCTGCTGTTTATCAGAAAGATATCAGAAAGATGGCTTTAATTTCGTGTTAAATTGTGACTCACAATAGTCCTCTCTATAGGAGGCAGAGTGGCCGAATGGTTAGGGCGCCGGACTTGAAATCCGGAGGTCGCGGGTACAAGTCCCGATCTGACCACTAAGCTGGAGTTGCTTCTCGGTAGATCCTAGTTCAACTCCTCGGTCATGCTTCTACATAGACAACTGGTCTGCCTCCCGCCAGTTGGGATTTTTAACCACGTTATGTTCATTTGCAATATTCGTTTCAACATTTGGTTTCAGTGGCCCTGAAAAGCCCTATTAGGGGAGTGGTCAATTACGATATATTATTATTATTATATTATCTCTCATTGACTCCAAGTTAATTTTGACATCATTTTGATTTCGCATGAAACAGATATCTTGTCAAATTTTTAATGCAAGGTTTACATATTGTGGCCAAAGACAAAAAAAAAACAATTCATTGAGTCAACTGTGTTTTGGAAACAAAGAAGCATAACATAAAGCTTTTACATCATCTCTAGTGACGTCATATTCCGGAAAGTGTCTTCTGGAATAATCTTCAGCAAGTTCCTCAAGAGGCCTCTGAAAGAAAAATTGCATGGAAGCTTTGGGTATAGTTTGAAGATTATACTGCATTATATTCAATTTATCGACCAGCCACGGGCATAGTCTATATTTATTTAATCGTATTAATCGAGTGCAAGGACCCTGACCCCAGTAATGCCCCCGAAGACTCTTTGGTGCGTGCGAACTTCGCCTTACTGGGACAAAGGGCGAACCTTATGTGTAGTTAAGTTACTAAGTTGCAAAAGTTAACAAGAAGTTTATTATATGGCTCTCGTTAAGATCTTAAAATCATTTTCTAATTTAAAAAAATAATAATAATAATAGTAATAAATAGAACTATAGATATCGTAAATTAACGCTTTGGTTATAATTTTACTTACAGAACTTTTAGCGAATTGAGATTTCCAAAAGATTCTTGTGAAATGGAGTTCAAATGGCACCCAGAGAGATCTCTAAAGGGAGAAGCATGAACATCACATGTAAAGCGACAACCGGTCAAGAAGCATTCGCAAAGGAGGTTTTGCACGGAACTTACAGCTTCACCGTGTTAAATGGAATATCACTTGGTATCTGCCCAGTAGTATTACATTTAACTCTGATACGTGTCTTGCGAAAAGGCGAACAGGTACATAGGGGTGGACAAACACTTTCACAAGCCACCACAAGCCACATGACGAAAACGATCTGCCTCAGAGTAATTAAGTACATCGCTTCAAAGCCAGCTCAGTTCCGGTGCGTTCTGCTGGAACACACACACACATATCAATTATTGGCGTCCGCTAAAGCTTCTTGTAGTATGTAAACAATTAATATTTGAGATCATTTTATACCCAGAAATGAATTACTTTCTCGACTTAAATGGCCGTTCTTTATTTTGGGGTCGGGTAGGGGGCATGATGCACGGTAACTATCTTACATGTATCATTTCTGGTACAGTAAACACCTGCATTTTTTTAACTCTGGCAAAATAGGTCCTTGTATTTTGGGGTAGTTATTAGCAATTTAAGCTAAGTGGGTTCTTAAATAGGTTCTTAATTTCTATGAAGGAGATATAGTTGTTGATTATCAGAAAAATAAATAAACTTGCGTTTAGTCGTTGAGCATACATTAGTTATTCACAACTGTGTTTAGTATTTTCTTGAAATATGAATTTGCAATCTCAAAGTCAGACTCCTTGTTTCTCAATGTTCATCATAGTTTAACTGTAACCCACATATAAGGACCTACTTGATGTTGCTTGGCTAAACAGGTTCACATAATTTTGAGGATTAAAAGGGCAAATTTCTGCCATCGGTTTCTTAAACACAAGGTTCTTACACGCGGGTTTTTACTGTATTTTGCTTTTGTTCTCTGTCGAAATAACCAAACAAAAAGAAGCCCTATTCACAACTATTAAAATGAATCTAATAGTTTTTTTGAAGAAGGCATTGAAGTCAAGTAACTTTCACGATTTTAAAGTTGTTTTGGATGTTCGCAGTTCTTCGATGAGAAACAGGTCTTCCCCCTCGCGTAGCCAATGACACAAAGATTAAAATAAATAATCCCTGGAGAATTTTCTGCAAAATGAATTGTTTTCTTGAATAAACTGACCCTCCTGAACATTTTGGGGGGGGAAACGTAATCCAATGACTAACTTGCATGTATCACTTTCTACTATTCCGCTATTACTTACCACAATGAAGTCCCACTCACAATTTGAAGCGAACTACCTATTAGATCGAATCTATAACAAGGCATTGCAGTCTAATAAACTGAACTTTGACCGATTTAGGTTGAACCGGATGTTTGCAGTGCTAAGCTGAAAAACAAAAAGCTCGATCTGCCTTTCGTAGGTAATGACGCAAAAGCATTTTGTGATCCATGCTTAGAAAACGCTTGAGCCAAAGTTAATAATTCATTTCATTTTGGGGCCTTTGCTTTCTTGAAAGTTAAACCGAAATACGTGACGTTTTGAAAAAGTAATTCAAAATTCTTGTCTTTGTCTTAGACCAGTTTCACATGTATCTGAAATTATAACGATTCGAAGCAAGCACGATGTGCTATATTACTCCTATTTTGGTTGAAAGCAATACTTGTCCGAGACGTACCAGTTGTCGCTATCATAACACCGTTTATTAAATGTGTTCACATTGCTGAGGAGATCACGGTTCGAAAGTACTCCTAATACTGCTGCGCGCGTGTCACTCCTCATCACTCACGATAATTGTCCTTCTAAGAAAATGGACCAAATACGTTTTACTTAGTGTATTTCTTTGTAATTACCTTGCCTACATAAAACTAGTAAGATATATTGCAGATTGTGGAAAACATTGCATACATAAAAAGTTCTAGGAACTTTCTAGAATCTTAATTTCTTATCGTGTTTTTCGTAAGCACTTTCACTATGAATGACAGTAATCGAAAGTGAGTGATCATATGCCAAAGCTAGGTGAATGGTAGAAACGTCACATACATGAATTGTGGCAAATACGTTTTGAACACATCTATTGACAGAAAAAAATTTTGGTGAAATTAAACAATCACTCTGAGATGAGCTTCCGTCCCTTTTCGAAAGTTTCGTATCTCCAACGGAACAGCTCATCCAACGAAAACCATTTTGTTTAAGTTTCGAGCCATTATTATGACAACATTGAAGCTATACGAAAGATGATTATTGCAAATATCAATATTTGAGAAGTTCATGGGACGTGGTAAAAGTTTCAGTCAAAAAGGCTCTGTCGCGCTTTGTTCCAGTCAAGAAACTCAGTGAGGTAAGACTTGACTGGTCATGAAAAGAATGATTTAATTTGATGTAGTGCTTCACTCGAATTTCCGTGGACAACTTCTAGAGGCCAAGACTCTATTATCTGCCATTCATTATAATATAAATTAAATGATCGTTTATTGCTGCACGATGCGGCGTGAAGCGGGAAAGATCAGCCAGAAAACGTTAATAGGAAACAAAAATCACAAAATAAAACAAAATAAAACTGGGCTTCATTTGCAAACGTTCTGTTTTCCCACGAATTATTCCTGCTCTTCATTGGGCCAATGATGTAAAATCACTGACTTAAATCAATAAATGGGAATGATCTAAGGCACCTCCACGGAGTGGCTATTCTTCCAATGTTTCCGTATCAAAGTGGAAATTGGAAGGTGTGTTTTTTCCCTCATCAATATTTGTATCAGACAAATGGATGAATCCACTCAGGGCAATGATTGAGCGGTTCCTTTGATGCACCATGACCTAGCCGATCTTAGATCCTAAATAACAACCCGCAATCCACCGATAAGGGGCGAACGCTCGACGCGATAGCTTTTCAAAATTTGTTACTACAGCCAATATTACGTATCAACAAATTGATTATTAGATAATCATGTACTACCTTATTGCTATTAATTTGTAACAACATCATCCATAATACTCACAGGTACACCATCAGGCGGTGGTTACCATGATGACGATGAATTTGATCAATCAGCAGCTGTTTTCTCTCGCCCTTTCCCTGGTTCTAGGCTTCATCAGTAGGAATGCAGGACTTCCCGCGGGAGTGGAAGTTAAACAAGTGAAATTCTGTGGTAAGATTTATTCCACTAATTCACCTCGAATCATCCAAAATAACCTCACAACTGCTTCTCTTCTTTTGGGGAGTATAGTTATATCTTGCGTATTTTCGCACCAAATATTCCTTACACCAAGTTAGCTACTTAATTAGATAACTGCCTACTTAACTGGTCTGGCATGCTATGCCAAATAGCGCATAAGCGTTCCATGACACCTCCCCATGCTTCTATTTCCTAGTCTAGCTCATCTGCTTTTTTGCGCTTTCCACGGAAACCCATGCATGTAAAGGCTGTCCCTGCAGGAGTGATGACTCCGGCAGTACCGACTGCGTGTAACAGCCGCCTCCCCGTCTAATTCACGGCGTTTTATCTAAAAAAAGAAAAAAAAACGCCGTAAAAGGTACACAGTCATATCGGCTACATATTCAGTTTAAGGCTTGTTATTTCCGAATATCTTTACAGGTCCGCATGATGAGACAGCGAAGATCAAAATTTCCCCATGGCCTTTCATACCATCTGGGAGAATTGCTAATGTCAGCGTGACATTTACGCCTGGTAAGCTGATATTGAATATATAAATGAGGCATTTCATGATCAAACATTTTGCTGACGAATAAAGTGTTCATCATGAATACTTCTTCCAAGCTAGCTTGCGTTAGGCTTCAAAACGAAAAGACATAGGTAGATCAGAGACATAATAAATTCGTTCGCTCGATCGGACACAGTTTACCATTGTTGGCATCTACGAAACCACTGCGTTTTTGATTCTTAAATGCCTTTAACACCAGTTAACTTTGGATGATGAATAAACGACAATTTTATTAAGCAACTGTTCGGCATTTTGCTTTCTACTTGGCAAAGGCTGCGTAACATTTTTCCTTTAAATCTGCTAAGTTTGAAATAGCTATAATAACGTGTATTATCGTTTGTCTCACGATGTAGTCACTTGAGATGCATAGATCGCGACGTTTCGACTGCTTACTGCTAGTCTTCTTCAGGCGATAAGGTCGACTGATTGCTCGGTATCATTTATATCACAAAGGTCGCTGTGATTGGTGCATTTCGATCCTCCTATTGTTCCATTGTTCCGACGAGTAGCTGTTCCCTCAGTGGTCCGCTGTTGTACCGTTCTCCTGTTGTTGTGTTTTTTGATCGTGGGCATCCATGCTTCAGGTATGGATGCCCATGATCAAAAAACACAACAACAGGAGAACGGTACAACAGCGGACCACTGAGGGAACAGCTACTCGTTGGATGGATGGCATTGTGTCATTTCGCTAATTCAGTATTGCCAAATATCTAATAGTGGTAGACCTAAAACATCACATGTAACAGTGGCTAAACTTATGTTTCTTTCTAATAGCGGTTGACGTTTTTGCTGCCACAATGCAATACGAATTGATAACAGTAAAAGACGGTAAGACTGTAGGAAGAGGAAGGGATAATGCTTGTCCTAAATTTCCAGAGTTATGCAGTTTACCTGCTGGTGGTAAGTATTCAATAAAAATTTTCGTATATAATTTATACTTTTTAGATTTGTAATTGTAAATTCTATCCCTGTAATTCTTTATTGATTTTTTTTTATTTTATTTTATTTTTTTTTATACTGGTCACCGATTAATACCAGTCAATCTATATCTTGATCGACTGACCGGTCTTTACCAGGATAAATAAAGTTATTATTATTATTATTATTATTATTATTATTAATTATTATTATTATTATTAATTATTATTATTATTATTATATTCCCCAGGGAAGTTAAAAAAGAGGACGCCAGCGGCCGAGGCTGATATCAGTCTCACGCATACCTTATCGTTATTTACCTCCGAATTTTTTTTTTTCTCTCGTTTGAGCATAAAACGTTTATGCTGCTCTTTGCGATACCAAATATCGCTTAGGGCGTCAGCTATCCATGTTGCTTTTCGATTAAGTACGTCGCGCAGCAATGAAAGCATTGATGCCAGGAGTATATGACAACTCGAAAACGCAAGGCAAAAGTATTGCTAATTTTCTAATCAAACTGTAGAGCTTCCTAGGCAAGCTGTAAACAAGGCAGCCCTACGAAAAATGTATTAAGATAAATACTGAAAGTCAGTATCAAATTAACAAACAGCTTCCATGTTGCCGTGTGTCTAGCGATCTGATCACAGATGGCATTAAAACGTGGTGAGAACAAAAAAGTGGCACACGAGGCGATAGTCGAGTGTTTCACTTACGCTATTACCACATTTTGACGTCCTCTGTAGTCTATAACTTAACTGACGCACGACAACATGTAATGGAAAATTTTATTGTAAAACGTCGTCAAGGAGTCAAACCACTAGAAACAAATCGGGGCCGTGGCAATTTAGAGCAATATTATTTTCGTAAAAAAGATGAATAATGTTGAAGCATTAAGACGACATTATACGGCAACATTTTAACCAAAACAAGGTTGATGATATTAACGTACATACTGTTGTCTCCTTTATGGTATTTACGGTCTTAAGATCTAATCCTTTGTGTAAAATTGTCATTGTTATTTTTTTCGTTTTCATAAAAGATCGCTATCCTTTGTTCCTTATTCAGATTTTCCCTAGTCATTTTTTGCAGGCGACCCAGATCAAACACACACTCGCTATAAATAATCATAATAATTAATATTTCTATGGCGCAACTTAGCATGAGGATATGATCAAAATGGCCTCACGAACTGTGTAAAGAAAATGATCAATTAAAATAATTATTTACAATTCTAGTCTAAAGAAAAAGAATAAGCAAACCAAAAAAACAAGTAGAACGAAAACCACCAGTAACTCACTAGTTTTATTGGTACCTCCAACCAGCTACACCAAATGGCTTCGAGTTACATTCTATTTAGTTCCTGGATTGCCTATACTTGTGATCGTCTAGAGTGATTACTTTGTCTTAGTTTTCGTACGCCAGTCGATTGTAAAATGCTTTCGCACGAGAAAAATTCTTCTCGGAGAAGCCTTTTATTAGCTTTTATTTCTCCAACTCTACACACTCAATGTACAAACAACGCGAGAAACGACTAGGTACACTCTAGAAACCGGTTTAACAGGTCAGGCAGAATTGCATGTAGTTGCCTTGGCTAATCACGCGCAATGCACATAACACAGCTTCCATTTGGTTTTCTGTGACGTTTTATTGTGTACTAGCATATCGCTGTACAAGTTTACTTGTATTTTATATCACAAAGTTAAGATGGCTCAAAATAACTTTATGGCGCGCGCAGCCTGAGTTCTAATAGCGCGCATGTGTGTTATAAAAACCCACGAAATCCCATGAAAAAATGTACACAATGTGTTTGGCATATTTTTGCCTCCTTTTTGAGCGCCGCTTTAAAGCTCATGGGTAATTCTTTTCATCTTCCAACTATCAGAAATTTCTCTCCCTTGGTTACTTCCTCACCTCAGCGTTATGTTTGCGTCACTCCCTCTCGCAGCGCTTGCGATCGAGAAAAATCTCACAACAACGACCGTCGCTTTCAATTCCTCCCAGAGTCCCACAGGGATTTATGTGGCTAGAAGGAGTTTATTCATTTGTTTTGGGCAGCTTTTATATAGAATATGTTGGAGAGGAAACGTCCAGTGCAATTAAAAAACAGGTAGACGGAAAAACACCTAAAACACAGTCCATGAAGATCGATAGTTGAAGTTCCTGACACGTTTGGTCGCGTTTCGTCGTTTAATCTTTTCTCGTTTGGCAAAATTCAAAAGCTAAAACAAAAACAAAACAAAACAAAAAATGCTCGAGCAGTTAATTTGCTCAAAGGCGGTATGGTGAAAAAAAACTTTAGTTTGATGGGGACGAGGGAAGAGAGGTACAGCAGTAGTGAAGAACGCGAAGTGCTTCGGTGATAAAAGCTGAGACTTATTTGTTTTGTTTACTTTTTAATTTTCAACCGCACTGTTATGGCCGGCCATGCGAGGTTTGAAATTGAATGAAACCATTACAATAGATCGTTTATACAAATAAAATGATGATGTCAACACCACAGTTGTAATGATGATTTAAGCAACTGCAAATTAGGCATGAAAAAATATTTCTAGACTTGAATGTCCACGAATACATGTAACAAACAACATTAGAGTCATTAGAAAAGAGATATTGATAAGTTAATAAAGATGGTGAATTTTAAGCTCGATAATGAAATGTGAAGGTGAATTAATCAACATGACACGAGCGTGGGACAAAGATAAGTTAATAAAGATGGTGAATCTTTATTAATCTTTATTAACTTATCACTACTCACGATGAATTCGATAGCGTTGATCCTAGCAGTATGCAGGACACCTGTCATATATGAACTCAAATAAATGACCTTGCTCTCCATGACTTCTCGTAGCTCAGTGGATAGAGCGCCCGACCGGTGTTCGGGAGGTCATGGGTTCCATTCCTGTCGGGAACTCAAAATTTTTCTTTGTCCTACGCTCGTGTCATGTTGATTAATTCACCTTCACATAGCTAGATATTGAAGCACGTTTATGCAAACTTTACCCGCCTGATTTTGTCATTTTTCTTTTAACCCATAAAGAGGTCAAACGGAAAAAAATATCTTCTATCATCAAAAAAACAAATATTTCGCACTAACAGCCTGAAGGTGACATCGTGTTATTTCCTTGATTGTTCCGCTCGCGTGGACTCGATTGAACGCGTGAAAAACTTCGCGCATGCGTAAACGCGGATCTAGTCAACTCGGAATTTTCCCTCATTTTCCAACTCGTGCGTCTATATTTCCGCTTCTTATCGGTGAAATTTTTTGCAATTCTCCTAGACGTGTAAAAACAATTGACTGCGTATATCAGTACCGATTTTAAAAAAAAAATTGTAGGAAGGAAAAAAAATTAAGAAACCAATAGACGAAAAGTAGTGTTTTTCTTTTATCTGCTCGACAGAATTTTTTGAACTTAAATATTTTGAAGATCAATCCAGATAACATCTAATATAGGAGTCTGAAAAGATTTCACCGACCTGATTTCGAAATTAGATTCCAATTTTTAGTGCACAACTAAATGCGTCATATGGTTTCCATGGTAACAAGTTTTGGGAACAAAATATGATGAAATGAATCTATGATATCTTTTTCATTTCTGTAATAAATTTCATACCGGAATGATGCACCAAACTGTATTTAAAAGAGAATTTGTAAAACTTGCTTGGGTAAATGAAAACTATTTCGAGCCACCTCAAGCGCGCTATATCCGATTGGGAGTTGAGTAGGTGTATACTCATGTCTGATGTCAAAATAAAACAGAAGGGAAGGAGGGTTGGGAGGAAATGAAAAGAATGATCGTGTGGGATCATTCGGGAGAGTGCCCGGCTAAATACTTAGTAAATATTGGACCGGCAATGGAGCAATATAATTGGTCAAATCGTAACTAAATCAGTCATCTAATATGTTCAGTTTTAACTGTTTTTGCTGTTTTCGTTGTGTTCTCTCTATGCAGGTGTATTTGTTTTTATTTATTTTTTTTTTTTAAGAAAAGTATGTGTGGATGTATTCTGATGTAATGAGAGCATTCCCACCAGGTTTCCAGGTAATTAAAGTATATATCATAAATCAGTGCTCATTTGTAAATTTTGGGAAAAAGCAAAAAAATATAGCGAAGTTAGTTCTACACATTATTGAGCAAATCTGTGAGAATAATATTTCATTCGTCTTTTCTCTCTTAATTTTTTTCCTCGAATTTGCTAGATGACCTTCAGAGGAACACTTCAACTTTTTAACGAAGAGGATATCCTGTTGCTCTGCTGGAAAGCAGTGGTTACGATCCACTAGCAAACAAGCAAGAACCATGTATTTTAATGGCAATACGCCTAAGATAGCTATTTTGGAACAGTAGTTAATCCTTTTAGGTTTTCCGTAGTTTTAATTGAAAAGTAATTTTAAAAAAAGCAATAAAAAGAATAAAGTGGAAATTGGGAAAATGAGAAATGCTGTGGGAACGCGAGCCGATAGGTGAGTGTTTCCACAGTTTCTTCGAGTGTTCCTAACTTTCCACGAGTGCTTTTATACCTCGGTTGAAACACGAAAAGTGTTTTCTATTTCTTTTAGAAAACAACTCAAAGAAAAACGGAAAAGTTGTGACTGCGTTTCTATCGAGTTATAGAAATGCAAATTTCAACCAAAGCGTGCTTCTTTTCTTTGGACTATTTTTCTTTATTTCTTTATTTCTTTTTGTTTTTAAAAAAGGCCTCAGTTACCTGATTGTATGCCGTTCCTTTTAATCTTACAAAGTAGGCAGCTTACTTAAGATGGAGCCACGGAGAGAAATCAAATTGCCTAGTTTAAATGAATATCTTTACTTTGAGATTGACAATTATAGAACGTGATCCATTGAATTTCATTTTCACAGGGCCTTTCTTGCTGTAAAAATACTATATTAAAGACAGCTAATTAAATATGCATAAAATAGTGTCACATCGCCTTTTTTGCATGGGGGCCCCATAACTTGAAGGGAATAAAATATTTTGACGTACTTTTTTCCCAGAATCATCCACTCACAAAATCCAACATTTGCGCCGAGTTTGAGCGAAATCGGTGTTTTGAGCTGTATCACCTCCTGCCTGGTTCTGCCTGGTTTTCTCATGGACACACTCCTAATAAAGTTAATGGCATAGTTAATGTGAGTCACCTGAAAGCATCATATTGTATTAATTCTGGCTGGCCTCAGTATTCAGCAAATTGCACATTGAAACCACCCCTAAACTATTATTATCTATTTCATTAGCAAAGGATATTCATGGTTTCTTGACTTTGAAACTGGAAGATGTTGACCAAAAAAAAAAAATGATGAGCGCGCGAATACAGCTGCAAATAAGACAATCCAGTCCGAGGGATTATTCTAAAGCATCGAAATATGAAACAATTGGAAATTGAAAATTGCACTTACAATTATACTACAACAATAATGTTATTAGCTCTAGATTTTCTTCGGGCTCATCAACTATCGCCTCTTATAGTTCACAACCAGATTTTTCCCCATTCTTATCGGCTTAAATTGATCACGTGACGCGATAGTCTACATTGACGGTGAGACATTAGAGACTTTTAAATCCACTTTTACCGCAAACGGCAAACGGCTAGGGGTGACGTAACTGGAGCCACACGTCACGTTTGAGGTTTTCGACCAGCGTTTTGAAGGTGAAGAGGTGGGTTCTCACGTAGGTCATTTACCTCAAGCTCTATAGCCTTGGAATCGAATAAAGTAATCCTTTTTCTACAAATTGGTTATAATGTTTTCGGGAAAAGAAGCACTACCTAGCCTTTTGTTATTTTGTTTGTTTGTAGAAAGACACTAGTACTGACCCAAAGTAGAAATCCAATATGGCGGCGGCTTAAGTTGAATGTGTGTTCTTTGACGCTTTATTCCCTTAGAATAAATGCCATAAGAGCCAAAAGAAGAGCCGCAAGAAAATATCAAAAGGAGCAAACAAGGGAAAACTGGGAAAACAAACGTAAGCTGAGAAACGAGGCAACTAGACTTAGAAGAAAAGCAATCAGGGAATACTGGAAAACTCAGTCGACTCTCCTTCAATCCAAGCCAAGCCAGTTCTATAAAACATTCATGCCCTTTATAAGTGCAAAGAAGAAAAAGAATGACAACGATCAACTGAGCCTAATGATTGATAGAAGCTTTTGTCATGATCAACCCAAGATTGCAAATTATTTTTGTAATTACTTTGCCAATATTGCTCATGGGATAGGAAATACTGATGGCACCACTGATGACTCTTTTGTTACACATGCAAGTGTACAGAGTATTATTAACAACCCAACTGGCACAGATATATAACTTCCAGTTCCTGAGAGTAAACAAAGTTGAGTTGGAAACCGCTCTGCAAGGCCTCAATAGCAGTAAAAGTGATGGCTGGGATGGTATCCCGTCAATGGCCCTAAAAATTGGCGCAAGTGAGTTGTCGATACCGCTGACTACGCTATATAATGCTTGTATCTCCAGTTGTGAATGGCCTGCAATGTGGAAGAGAGGTTACTGGGTCCCAGTTTTTAAGAAGGATGACCCTCGACTAAAGGAGAACTATCGACCAATAACTATGCAAGCTACAGTAAACTGAATAAGGTCTTTGAACAGTTACTCAGTAAACAATGAAGCCATACCTTTGAGGGTAGGTTTAGTGATAAACTAACTGCATACAGGAAAAGAAATGGTTGCGAAACCGCCCTGCTGTCGTTAATTGAGAATTGGAAGAAAGCTTTGGATGAGCGCAAAATCGTCGGAGTCCTCTCCACCGATATGTGTAAGGCTTTTGATTCCTTGTACCAAACTCTCATGTTAGCAAAATTTAAAGCTTACGGTGTAAGCGACAATAGTGTCAAGCTACTTGACTCTTATTTCACTGTAGAGTTAAACTGGGTGGGAAAAGGTGTCCAGGGGATGCCCTCAGGGATCAGCATTTGGGCCACTGCTGTGGAACATTTATCAGAATGATCTTACTCATGATATCGGCGTAAACCTTAACATGTATCCAGATGATCATCAGTTTTATCCTATGAGCAGTGACATAGAGGTTGTTAATGATAATCTTACACAAAGTGCTATAGAAGCTTCGCAATGGTATACTTCTAATTTCCTTAAAGGCAACCTTGATAAGTATAGAATCCTCATGCTTGGTAGCAAACTAGACAATAATATCAATATAGTCATGGACGATAAAGCCGTAACATCTACTGACTGCTTAGAATTAATTGGGTTATCTATAGATAGGCACCTTCGATCTGATGAGCATACAAGTAAAATCTATAAGAAAAGCAGTCAGCGTGTAGGAGTCCTGATGCGACTCAGAAACTTAATACCACTGGTACTAAGCTACAACTATTTAAAGCTGCTATTCTTCCCTATTTAATTTATTCGCACCTTGTTTGGCACTTCTGTCGTGTTAGCGACAGTAGAAAATTAGAGCGTTTACAAGAAAGGGCACTCAGAGCTATTTATTGCGACAGATCATCAAGTTATAATAAATTACTGAGTATGGCTAATCTGTGCACCCTGCGTAACAGACGGTTACAGGATATGGCTGTTCTCATGTACAAGACAAAAAACGACATTTGTCCGAAATATATTGCAGACCTCTTCCATATGACAGACACCAAGTATTCACTGAGAAACAAGGAATTCGCCATGCCAAGATTTAACACGACTACATATGGCAAGCATTCCATCAGATACATTGGCCCAAAGTTATTAACCAAAAATATAAGAGACCTTCCTGCATTATCTGTATTTAGGCAGCGTATTAGAAAGTTTGATTTAAATTCCTAAATGGCTGATGCTCATTGTTCTGATTGTATTTTATGTCGTACATGATAGACACTAGTATTTTAAATAGTTGTAATAGTTGTAAATAGTTCTAAGCCACACTCAACAATCATGCACATGTAAATTATCTCATTAATTTCATTCTCGTTTTGTAAATTGTAAATAGCTTTATTAATTTTAATTTATTTATAGTGTCCCCATTTAGTGGTTATTTACTGCTATTTTAGTTTGACACTTAAATAAGGGTATTCATTTATTCATTCATTCATTCAAAGCTACCCATGGCACAATTTTATAATTTCGAGATGCTATGACAGAAGGATTTCTATTCGCTCCAATTTACTCCAATCTAAATCGACTAACGTAGAACGGCGAAGCTGATTTCCGTTTCTTAAACGGTCAATGCGATTTATGTGATTCTTAACGGTCGATGCCACCATTGGTAACCGAGCCTTTCGGAATGGACGATGCCATATCTGCTTTAGTTTAGGCCTGGACAAGGTAAAAACTGGTTATAATTTGTTGATGGAGTAAAAACGCACTCACCAATTGCTTAACTGTTCATGAACTGTTCATATATGAATTTTTTCATATAAACTTCACATCATTAACTGTTCATATTAACACTGGTTTGCTTGTGGTTAGCTTTTATTTGATGGTTGGGGCAACTCTACCATTAATATTTAAAAAAGTCACGTTTTATAATTAAATTTTGCGGGGAAATGACGAATCAACCTGTTAGTGTATTGTTTTAAGAGGGATGTTATGAAACAGAGGTTCCGCGTTCGATACTGGGCGGCTACTTACAAATTTTGTTTTTTCTTTAATTTAGTAGAGAAAAATTCCTTGATAGGTAAAAACATTTCTTAGTGTCGCAAAAATGGCATCGATCGTTCACGAAACGGACAAGTGCAACGGCGAAAGGAAAACGTTCCACTTTAAACTGCGGTTAGACGTTTGCGGTAAACGTAGTGCCCGTCGGAGGAAAACACCTGGTGGATAGTACTCGTACGTGAATTTTTTTTCCATAAACAAGCGGGTTGAAATAAAATATATGTTTGGTGAACAATACAGGCAATAGAGTGTTTATGTCTCGGCATTGGAATTTTTCCCTCGAAGCTTCAAATTTCCCCGGGGCAACTATCAGCCGATAGTTCCTCGATTGAAACACTCTGTCGTTGAAATAGAAATCTCGAGCTCATAAACTAATTGGTACACGCAAATACACCTTAATTGTTTAATAGAGACATGACTGAATGGTTGGGAGAACGAGCCCCAGATGAGTGATTCTACGCCACTCTGGAGTTCTCTTAAACGTTTACTCGCGTTTCTATCACCCGATAAATATCCGTTGTGTGTAGTTGGATATGTTGACATTGTTTTGTTGGACTAAAGCGTAAGAGAGAGACGTTCGAAAGCGGAGGGCTAGGTAATATTGCCCCGCGTGCGTCACAGTCATCACGTGCAACTTACTTGCGATAATTCATCTTCTCGGAAAAATGTCGAGATCCCATCTCACTTATTTGTTTGCAGCATCCTTCAAGATAAAAGATATAAAGATGTTCAGAGTTTCGTACGCAACTTAAACAGTTAGCCTGAATAAAGTAATTTTGGTAATTAGCTAGTTAAACAGCTGCGGAAACAAAATATTCACTTACGTACTTGACGTATCATCCCATCATGCGAGTATAATTATACTCGCCCAGTAGGCTTGATAGCCCGATTACATGGTAGAGCACTGCATTGATGTTGCAGAGGTCGTTGGCTCGAATCCTGTTCAATTCCCTGTTCAATTCAGTTAAGTAGGGCTTACGTGCATTTTCCGTGAGGAATGATTCGACCATTTCTGTGGTGAGTTATAAGTCCAAAGAAACGTTTCAAGCCTGGAGATTGTAGAATTCGCATAGAGAAGAGAGAAGAGTGCGAGTAGGCCACGTTCGATGTTAAAATGTTCTAACATGGCTCCGAGGCTTTCAGGACAACCTTCTATATTTGGTGTTGTTTTCTTTTTATCCGAGTCTCTTTTGGAAATTGGCAGACAAAAAAAAATTAAGAAATTTGCAATTTTGACCCGAAAGCCCCGGAGCCAAGTTATATTGATATATCGAACGTGGCCTATTAAACGCTCCTGCAAATAGATAATTAATCTGCACTACAAATACCAGAGCCATTCCCTAAATTCCCCTGTTTCTTATGCTAAATAGCAAAGTCGTTATTTAAAACCTTCGTGTGATTTCTATTAGGCAAATATTGTAACAAAAATTCCCCTGCTGTACTGCAGAATCGAATTTAAAATAATTTAAAAAATGCTACCCTATGCGAAATTTTGTCAGCCAGCCATTCTTAAGAAACCTTTTTTTGGTGAGCACGTTTCCCGCTACTTATCGCATTACTTGTAAGATACTTTCGTCATATCTCACCAACAGAAATGGAGCAAGTCGCTTAGTATCAAAGCAGTCGTTAGTTATCCTGATGAACTTCTTATCTCTACTAAATAGCTGACATCTGATGGGGTCGCTTTCAGTTGCATCGAAACTGAAATGAAAGTAGATCCGAGAGACGGACTAAAAAGCCGAGAGGATTTTTGTGTCCATAAGATTCATAGACCTATTATTTTTTTCTAATTGATTCATTGATTAGCTATTTGTTTTTCAACTTTCACAGACTTTAATCAAAGGCTTTTTGAACCAACTCGTGATATTTGGAACTGATCATGACATGTTTATGTAATACATTTGACAAATGTAGCTAAAAAAGATTTTGGGTAGGCTGTATGTTCATGACACACCATAAACATCCCCTAGTGGGTCGAGAGCTATTCTGATATCGATGATTCTGTCCTTAGGACTTCATTCATTCAATCGTTGCAAAAAAGAGGATGATAATTGAATCAGTGGATAGAAATTACTCTTACGCACCACCAAAATGGCGAATTGCTAAGGTTTTAGAAACTACAAACCATGCGTTTGTTAGATGATTCCCCTCAAAACAAACTATGCGAGCCCATGCGCTGAGCGATCTCCTGACTTCAGTGGAGAGTGTAAAAAAAAACCTCGTCCAGCATCTAAAAATATTCACGAGGAAATATCAGGGCCAGCAAAACAAATCATTCGATGAGGAAACTGAGTGTTATTCTTCTGAAAGCAACTGCAATTTGAATCCGTAACCCTCTATCAGAGCAGACACAGTTGCAGGTTAGGGAAGAGGAGACGAGAACGTGGAAATAATCTGACTAACGAGCGAATTACTGAGTGAGGATCGAATTCCAGGCTCATTTCAGTCACGGCAATGCTAGCTAACGAGGCTTTCTGGCGTTTTTCGATTTCTCCATTACATGGGCAAATCAAATTTATCCCTATAATGTTAAAAAGAATCGCATTGCAGAAGGCTACCTTCCATCCATTAATGACTTAAAATTGGATACCTATCAGGTTATGGAATAATTCGCTCGTTTCTCTTACAAACTGAACATAAACTGAAAAAGAAAGAAACATTCTTATGGGGCTACGTTAGACTTAAGTAATGTATACTTTAGAAAGTCTCGCTAACATGACCAACGTCATAAAACATCCCTATTTTTTTTAATCAGAAGGGTTTGGCTCCCAGTCTGCAGATTTTTAAAACCGTGATGTTAATCAATCAGCAGCTTCTTGTTTTCGCCATTTGTCTGGCTCTCAGCGTCATTGGTAATGACGCAAGAACTCTCACAGGTTTGGAAATTAAGCAAGCAAAATTCTGCGGTAAGATTAATTAATTAATGATAATAATGATGATGATGATAATAATGATAGCGATGATGATGGTGACTAAAAACAATGTTATAATCACAGCGAAAAAATCTTCCCAGCACCCTTTGCACCTGGAAAATTGCATGTCAAATAACTTTGTCAGTTTCTAGTCCGCAAGGGTACTACAATATAGGAAAATAACTATTCCCATAACATATATATAGTTTCGCTAGCACGGCGTAGAGAAATAAGCTGTCCAATCTGAGGTGGGGACTCCAAGAGAGTTCAGAGATAAGAATCATGAGTTAAATATTTGGCCAGTTTGCCAGTCGATCCGGCACTAAATCAGGTTTTCTTGTTTTTGAGAAATAGGAATACTCAGTGGACTTTTGACGGAAACAACTGACACCTGGTCTCTTATTTATCTGCCCGAAATCTATTATGAGAAAAAAATAATAAAAGAATTCGACTTTTCAGCTCTTGCCAGTCGATGCTCGGTTTTTTCCTGACAGTTTTTTAGAGGATCCGTTTCCCCTAAACACAGTTATGACCTGCGATTCCATTTTCAGGTTTATTATATCCGAACTTTTTCGCAGATCCACATGACGAGACAGCAAAGATTCAAATTTACCCATGGCCTTTCATACCATCTGGAAAACGTTGCAACATCAGCCTGACATTCACCCCTGGTAAGCTAACAACGAATTTAACTGTAACTACTGATTGAAAATTAAAAATGGACAACGTGATGCTTCCATGGCAACCGCTTTCGAAAAAAAAAAACAGAGGCAATACGGATAGTTTTACGAGCATATCACATGCAGCAGAAGGTGAATTCTGTGTTATTTTATCGTAGTTACTGGTGAAAATGTCCAAAATAAAGTAATACAGGGACCTTATGCATCAGCGATGGCTAAGCCTAAGTCGACATCATTTTCTCTAAAAATATTGAATTTTATTGAGAATTTCGTAATTATGATTAATATAACCCTTAATCGTTTAGCGTTTTCCAAAAACAAGATGGATATTTAATGCTGCTGTTTTGCAGAAGACGGCTAAGAAATGTTAAACGATTCACAATGCCCGTACAAAACCGGCATACTTTGCTCATTTAATCTTTTGTTTGGCAAAAGAATGTTCTTGTTGCCGCTACGTTGTCGTCGGTGTTTGCGAAAGGTTGTGACGTAGCCCTCGCGACTTTCTCACTCATATCTTTGGCTCTAACAGCAGTAGACGTTTTTGCTGCGACGCTGGAGGCTGAGCTGACTTGGGAACCAGAATCAGACTACCCCTTTGTGCAGAGATATAGGTATTATGTCTGTCCACGATTTCCAGAAATGTGCAGTTTGCCTGCTGGTGGTAAGTGGCCTTTGGGAAGTAAGAATAGCCAATAGCCTGGGTTGATAAAAGCACTTGAGTCATTTAGTTAGTTATTTTACCGTAGAGACTAGGTGAAAGTCTTTCATTTATGCAAGAATGTTTATCTAACGAAATTATTGCTTTGTAGTCTGTTTCTCTTTTTCCGATTAATGTACATCCTTATTCATTTTGTCTTATGCACCATGGAAATATCACCGCCCTGGTCATATTTGATTCTGCAGAAACGAGTGCCTATGAGCCGGCTTTTGACTTGATTGCCTAAATCGCGATTTATTTGGTTTAATTTGGGCAACCGTCTGCTTGAGTGCGTTTTTCGATAAAATTCAGGAATAAAAAGGCATCGTCACGACGACGAAAGGAAAGTAAATTCCATAGATAGATTATTTTAACGCGAAATTAACGCGTAATTAATCATCTATCCGATTTTCTTGGAGGATATGCAATCCAACAACATTTTTTTAAAGAAAAATACTGAAATAGTTCGTGCTGAAGCAATGAAGTGATTGGGAACTAACTCATATGCAGACCTAACCTTTTACCTGACTCTACGATGACCTTTTGTTATAAATTATTATTTTTATATAAATCTAACGAACAAAAATATCCTTGAAAACTTACTGAATTTACAACGGTCACGGAGTTCTATTTTGACGGTGATGAACTCTTGGCTAATGCGCTTTTCATTACACGGGTCTTAATCCTAAAAATATCAGATTTTTGAGGGGGCCTATTGACATCACTAGGATTGTGTATTCTTCAGATTTATTTTACATATTACGATTTTACTTGCGCCACCCACCCACTCAGCGAATTTCAAGACATGAAAAGCCAAAATTATGCAATGCTCCCTCAGAAATGTTTCATTGCTCTTCGAGCCACCTTTGCGTTGAGTTTTTATTGGTTCATTACATTTCATATACTTTATCAATAGATATAATGATTATTCTGCTCCAGTGATTACAACATTCAATTGCACATCGTTCTAATTCCTCATTCTAATCTTATTTACTATTATAAATGTTATTCTCTTCACAACGTTTAAATGTTGCTGTTGTCGTAATTTTTTCGTAGAGACTCATGTCTGGACGCTTTCTGATGTAATGACTTCATTGCCACCAGGTTTCAAGGTAATTAATGTATGATTATACCGTCAACTCTCTTTAAAGCATACTAACTCCAGCTTTCCTCCCAATGGAGGTGTCAAACTTATAGAGGGACAAAAATACAGGGATATCCAGGGAACACATTCCCAAAAAGGACCATTATATGACGAATTGTCGCTTGATATAACGTGTTTGTTGACCATTACTCAGTATTACGGTTAGGAAAGATACCAGCCACAATCTAAATAAGCTCTTAACCATTCCTATCGGCCAGCGAAGTCACTCCTCGGTAATTTGCAGATAACGCAACAAGCTAGTCTTTCTGTTAAGCTGACACGGATCAGTGACATTAGATCTTCAGTGGATCTTGCTCCAGGCAACGCCGATAGAATTATTTCCATTGGTTAATTTCCAAAAACGAAAACAAAAAAACACTTAATTTTCTATATTGGAGAGACCTTAAGTCTTGGAAACGCTGGAGGATTCTAAGCAAGTTTAGAATTACATTTTCCTCGTTCAAGTGCCAAAACGCAAAGACTCAAGAAATACATGTGCAATGTAAATTATATTACTTGTTTATCAAGTTCGCCACTGGAATAGCTTGTAGAAGAATAAGAGTGTGTCCATGAGAAAATCAGGCAGGAGGCGATACAGCTTAAATCACTGATTTTGCTCAACCTTGGCAAAAATGTTGGGTTTCGTGAGTAAATGATTATCGCGGAAACAGTTGGTCAAAACATTTTATTCCCTTTAGGTTACAGGTGGACCCCCTGCAAAAATGGCCCTTTGACACTAATTTCTGCATATTTAGTATTTCTATAACAAGGAAGGCCAGATGAAAATGAAGTCCACTAGATAACATTCTAAAATTCTCAGTCTCAAAGCAAAGATATTCATTTGAACTAAGCAATTTGATTTTTCTCCATGGCTCCATCTTAAATAAGGTGCATATTTCATATTGTTGGAATAGGCTTTAACAGGTGACAAGTATCTGCAATGAGCAAAAGCAAACACGCATTATTCTAATCATCTTTATATATAGGTTAGATATCAGCTATCCACTATCACCAAACATGCCCAGTAGTTTGGCAAATACCCTCACATAAAGTGTGTTCATTGTCATGTATGTTTGAATTATGACTGACAATGCAGTTTCTCACGCTTCTTTTTTTTTTCCTCCTTTTTCTTTTTCAAATATTTAGATGACCGCCAGGGTAGTAATTCAAATTTACAACGAGGATCACATCATGTTTGTCTGCGCTGAAATAGTGGCTACGACGTACTAGCAAACGATCAAGAAGATTCTGCTATTTGAATGGCGAAACGTTAAAGGCGAAAGTTTGACAATTTCAAAGTTTATTGCTGTTAAACATTACAATTCTCTTTTCTGCATGTCTTTTCAATCCTAATAAAACACAGCAGTGAATTGGTTATACACAGTAGTGAAATGATTTCCTGACTTTTAATCAATTATAGTTTTTTATGGGATGGTAATTGATGAGGCCGATTCATCAACACATAGAAATTGTCGGTGGATGACCTAAACTTCCTTAAATTAATGATCTTTTAAGTACGTCAGTAATAATACATTGCTAAGGAGTATAACGTATCAACCTTAAGCGAAATCATTCTGACTGGGATTGTCACTTGAATTGGGTAGCCATATTTTAAAGTCGCGAAAATCCTCAATGTCCCTCTTTTTGTCTTCTCGGCAAATGAGTTATCCGGCGATATTTCCAAAAAAAAAAGCCTTCGAACTTTAGTACAACGGAAAACTTCACAATCTTGTAAATGAATTGTATCTACCGTAAACAAATTCAAAATAAGATTCTGAGCTCAAGATTTTTACTCTTATCGGGAATCTTATAATCCATGTCCAAATTTTCCCTCAAACCTTTAAACCCGCAACCTGGTAGTGTAGTAGTTTAAGAGGGATGTTAGGAAACAGAGGTTCCGGGTTCGATGCTGGGTGATTACTTACATATTTTCTTTTTTCTTTAATTTAATTTAGTAAAAGAAAATTCGTTGATAGTTAAAAAACAACCATAACTGTCGCGAAAATGGCATCGACCGTTTAGGAAACGGAGAACTGCAACGGCGAACGGAAAACGTCTAACTTTAAAGTGCGGTTAGACGTTTGCGGTAAACGTAGTGCCCGTCCGAGGGAAATATCCGGCCGAATAGTTCTCGTCCGTTAAATGTTTTTTCTATAGACAAGGGGGCTAAAATAAAATATATGATTGGTCGGCATTTAGCTGGTTTTGTCTGTTTTCTTTTATTGAAATTTTATATTTGACTGTTACGCCTTTCATCTAGAAATGTTGAAAATAATTCAATATGATCTTGCAACTGAGCAGCTGCGCGGAAAAAAAAATTAGTGGTGAACAATATAGGCAATAGAGTGTCTATGCTGGCAATGCAATTTTTCCCTCGAAGCCTCAAATTTCCACGGGGCAACTATCAGCCGATAATTCCTCGACTAAAACACTCTGTTGTTAAATAGAAATCTCGATCGAGCTCACTAAATAATTGCTACATGTAGACAGATATCGAGAGCGAACACCCTAATTGTTTAAGGTGGCTTACTACAGTTTTTTGGAAACTAGTAGCGCGCACTATGATTGCTTGCCAGATGTCAGTATTAACGCGCGTGCACAAATGACGCAAGCAACCCTAAGAAGAAACGAAAACCACTTCAGCACTTGAAAGGCGTTAAATCTTGAAAGGCGTTAAATCACTTCAGTATACGTAGTAGTAGCAGTATACGTCAGTATACGTAGCATACGTTCAAACATGTGTTTAAGACTAGGGCCAAAAAAATATGACAAAAAGGCTCGATAAACAACCGGTAAAAAAGCTCTAAATTACTCTTGCTTTCTCGCACGCGATACATGGCGTCACATGAGCGCGCGCTTAAATAAAGGGCATGCGCAATTCAATTCTCGTCCAAGTTTGTAAAAGCTAATCTTTGATTAAAGATTGCTCGAGAATCTGCCGTACAACCCATGATGAAATTTTCACGATCGATTTGTGGGGTTGAATTACGTTTAGAGCCAAAATTTTAAAAAAATCTGTAAGACAGATTCTGAGCTATTTTTGATTTCACATTTTCTTAGTTTGCGAAAAATCTGTAATAGAGATTTTTATTTTTCTTTGCATGAATGATAAATCAGAGCCAATTTCTCATTCCTGAAATTTTGAGCCGGGGTCATACGGGTAGATTTTGAGAAAAACGTAATTTAACGTGATTTGTACTAGTGCTCAGTCTCTTCTTAGGTACTCGGTCGTTCATTTTGGCCATTTGTTGACGTTTAATTGTTCAAGTTTCACATAGAATGGTAAAAGTCTTAAGAAAACAGTAAATAGAGAAAGGAAAAACATTTTGGAACATTTTTCGAAAGAGTTAGAAGTTGGGCTGTTATAATGCATCAAAACTGTAGTAAGCCACCTTAAAAGAGACCCGACTGAATGTTTGGGAAAACGAGCCCTAGGTGAGTGTTTCTACGCCATTTTGCAGTTCTCTTAAACTTTCACTCGCGTTTCTATAACTCGATACATATCGGTTGTGTGTAGTTGGATATGTTGACATTATTTTGTTGGAAGCGGAAGAGAGAGAGGTTCGAAAGCGGAGGGCTCGGTCTGATACTGGTAATATTGCCCCGCGCGCGTCACAGTCATCACGTGCAACTTAGGCCCAGTTCAGATGCCAAACTTTTCATGAGCCGAACTTAACTGGAATTTGGACCGACTCAGATTATCAAACCACACCTGTTGATTCAGATCCGTCGAACTTAATTTGTCGAACTTTATTTAGTTTGAACCAAAACACATCGAAAGGTTGGCGGTTTTCAGGCAAGGTGTATGTATTAGGTTCGGCACATGAAAAGTTCGACGTCTGAATCAAAGCCGTTCCAAAGCCGAAATTCCCGGCCGAGCTAGGCGGGAAGAACGGCTGAGCCGTTCCAAATTCAAATAGCCGTTCTTAACTGATTCAGACGCCGATCTCTTCGTCTACTTAATTCAAGGTATTAGGTTCGGCTCATGAAAAGTTCGGCGACTGGGCCTTACTTGCAATAATTCATCTTCTCAGAAAAGTATCGAAACCCCGAGTCACCTATTTGTTTCTAACATCTTTCAAGATAAAAGATATAAAGATGTTCAGAGTTTCGTACGCAACTTAAACAGTTAGCGTGAATAAAGTAAGTTCGGTAATTACAGTAGCTAGTTAAGTGGCAGTCACCCTGAAAGCGGTCCACTCGACTTCGAGACCAAAAATAATTTTCCTTCATTTTTTGTTAGTGAACAGGGTTTGACACATATATATAAAAGGGCAATTTATTATTTTCCAATTCCTTATTTTTGCTTTGCTACGAGCCAAAATTGAATTTTGGCCGAACTGAGGTTGCCGACCGTGATCAGAAAGGTAAAATTCACCGATTTTGTAAAGCGTGCTACGTCGTCTAAAATGCAGCTCACGGAATTTCGTTTTCATGCGAATTTTAAGGTACATTCATCACTTTGACTGACGAAATATGGAAACTTTTCGAAAAATTCTTAGCTTACCAGCGAGGCTGGAAGACACCCTACTCCGAGGCCTTTGATCACCTACTAAAATTTAGTCAAATTTGACGGGGAAAATCTCAAAAGTTGGGTCTAAATGAAGCCTAAAAAACACATCACAGTAAATTTCATACCTTAATAAACCGTTCTATAAGTTCAAACCGGTGGGCATCTCCTTGGATTGCACGTGAGAACAGATTAAAATCTGCCACAGTCAGTGTGTTTACATGGCTATCGCTCGTGTCAAAGCTTATTTGCATAACCCTAGCATTCGGTGAAAATACATGTTCTTCCGTTCAGGTTCGTTTGTTGACCTTCTGAGTAGTGGCAAATAGCTTCCTTTAATACTTGTGTACACTCTAGATCCAGTTTTGAGGTGAACGTTGCGTTTAAGTTGATCAGTTCTCAAGACTTGCGAGACTCCAAAAGTAAATAATGACGCCGGTCTGCAGAAATTAACCTTAGCCGTCGTGCTGACCCTTCGATAAATTCTGCCACAGAGGTAGCACTAGGAGAAGAGGAAAATCGTAAGTTTTCATTTACCGTTTAATGGCAACTGAATCCTGTACTACTGCCAAGACTACTGGGAGCTTGAGGGCTATATGCCCGAATTTGAAAAACAACAACAACGAACACTTGCCGGTTGCATCGCTGGGAAATGAACCTGAATGAACACGACACGCTTGAATGGAACTATGTTTTGCGATGAATGATGCGCTTCGATATGGACGTTTTTTGGAAGGTTTCTTGGTCCCATCTTTTGATTTTCTTCCATTGTGTTTTCTATGAAAAACGAACGGCTGATAACGAGAAAGGAAAAGTGAATTTTAGGTCCACGTCTGCTTCCTCCGCCCTCGTGTATTAGCAACTCCTTATATTTTCCGAGGAAAGGTAGATAAAAATTGAAAAGGTGCCATGATTGTCGTCGTTCGGTCATACTGAAAAGATTGCACTAGTCCAAAAAATTAATGGGTGGCTTTTTCATCATCAATATTGAAATGAGCAAATCTTGCCAAATCTAATGATCAGCGCGCGGGGTAGGGGATTTGCCCTCGGCCCCTGGTAATTGGCCCAGGGGGGGAGGGGGGTGCTTCCAGAAAAGTTGAGTGGGGGTGTGCGGCGCACTTCCCAAAACCCTTACCCTCTTTATGACCAAAATCTGCGTTTTTTCCTACCCTATTTATGACCTGACCAAAGATTCGATAGCCTATTTATGACCGTTGCGGCTGACACAGTTGCCCTAAGCATGCGTTATGAAGGTTTTATTGATAATGATGAAAAAGTAGCTTCTGCTAAGAAACATACCCAATTCAAGACTAGAGTGCTAAAACCATACCCAATTTATAACCAAAATGGCCAAAAACGATACCCTATTTATGACCCAAACGGCTGAAAAAACCCTACCCTTTGGGGCCTCACATACAGATACCTATATAGCCCAAATAAGGGAGTATCCCCTTCCCGGGTAATTGGTCACGTTACAACTTGTGTGACATTTTGACGAAGCTGGTACAGCTTTCCTTGTATAAACGGCCCGATAAACGGATCCCGAAGTTTATTTTATGCGCTGTGCAAGATACTAAAAGACAAGTATCAAGCATAAAACAGAAGTAAAGCCCATCATTCATCGCAAAACATAGTTCCATTCAAGCGTGTCGTGTTCATTCAGGTTCATTTCCCAGCGATGCAACCGGCAAGTGTTCGTTGTTGTTGTTTTTCAAATTCGGGCATATAGCCCTCAAGCTCCCAGTAGTCTTGGCAGTAGTACAGGATTCAGTTGCCATTAAACGGTTAATGAAGACTTACGATTTTCCTCTTCTCCTAGTGCTACCTCTGTGGCAGAATTTATCGAAGGGTCAGCACGACGGCTAAGGTTAATTTCTGCAGACCGGCGTCATTATTTACTTTTGGAGTCTCGCAAGTCTTGAGAACTGATCAACTTAAACGCAACGTTCACCTCAAAACTGGATCTAGAGTGTACACAAGTATTAAAGGAAGCTATTTGCCACTACTCAGAAGGTCAACAAACGAACCTGAACGGAAGAACATGTATTTTCACCGAATGCTAGGGTTATGCAAATAAGCTTTGACACGAGCGATAGCCATGTAAACACACTGACTGTGGCAGATTTTAATCTGTTCTCACGTGCAATCCAAGGAGATGCCCACCGGTTTGAACTTATAGAACGGTTTATTAAGGTATGAAATTTACTGTGATGTGTTTTTTAGGCTTCATTTAGACCCAACTTTTGAGATTTTCCCCGTCAAATTTGACTAAATTTTAGTAGGTGATCAAAGGCCTCGGAGTAGGGTGTCTTCCAGCCTCGCTGGTAAGCTAAGAATTTTTCGAAAAGTTTCCATATTTCGTCAGTCAAAGTAATGAATGTACCTTAAAATTCGCATGAAAACGAAATTCCGTGAGCTGCATTTTAGACGACGTAGCACGCTTTACAAAATCGGTGAATTTTACCTTTCTGATCACGGTCGGCAACCTCAGTTCGGCCAAAATTCAATTTTGGCTCGTAGCAAAGCAAAAATAAGGAATTGGAAAATAATAAATTGCTTTTTTATATATATGTGTGAAAGCCTTTTCACTGACAAAAAATGAAGGAAAATTATTTTTGGTCTGGACCGCTTTTAGCGAGACTGCCACTTAAACAGTTGCGGAAACAAAATATTCACTAATGTATCATTCCATCTGCAGGTATAATTATAATCTTCCAGTTGGCTTGATAGCTCGGTTACACGGTAGGGCAGTGCACTGATATTGCAGAGGTCATTGGTTCTAATGCTGTTCAATTCCCGATCAAATCCTAGCCCAATTTATTTTTAAGCCCTAAAGTGGCGAAAAAGATTACGATAATATTTACTATCTGAACATATATGGTCTTTTCTAGACTTTTAGTCATAAAATTTTAGTCATAAAATGGTCAGGCAAAATTACGCAATCCGGCAGAGTATACATAATGTGACACGATCATATCGAAACTTTCACCACTTGCTCTTTCTTTCGCATCTCCTACCTTTGATCAAAGAGATTGTCAAACATTTCTGGTATGTTCCGAACCATCATTTGAAATGTATTAACTGAATGCAATGAGAAAGATGATTATTTTTAAATAGGAAGTGATACTGAGACCTTCGTAAATTGGGCTCACTTGGAAGAAATTGAGGTAAGGCTTACGTGTATTTTCCGTAAGGAATGATTTGTCCATTTCTGTTGTGATATGTCCAAAGAAAAGTTTCAAGCCTGGAGATTGTAGAATTTACATATAGAAGTGAAAAGAGTGAGAATAGGCCACGTTCGATGTAAAAATGTTCTAACATGGCTCCGAGGCTTTCAGGACAACCTTCTATATTTGGTGTTGTTTTCTTTTAATCCGAGTCTGTTTTGGAAATTGAGAGACAAAAGAGACTTATTTAAAAGTTACAATTTTGACCCAAAAGCTTCGGAGCCAAGTTAGAATATTGATATATCGAACGAGGCCTATCAAACGCTCCTGCAAATAGGTGATTTGCACGATGGCGTCATTTGACTACAAATACCAGAGCCATTCCCTTCTCATGTTTTTTTTTTTTTAATGCTAATTAGCACAGTCCTTATTTAAAACCTTCGTGTGATTTCTATTAGGCAAATATTGTAACAAAGATTCCTCTACAGCACTGCAGAATCAAATTTGAAATAATTTTAAATATGCTGCCCTATACGAAATTTTGTCGGCCAGCCATTCTTAAGAAACCTTTCTTTTGGTGAGCACGTTTCCCGCTACTTATCGCATTACTTGTAAGATACTTTCGTCATATCTCACCAACAGAAATGGAGCAAGTCGCGTAGCAGTCGTTAGTTATCCTGATGAACTTCTTATCTCTACTAAATAGCTGACATCTGATGGGGTCGCTTTCAGTTGCACCGAGACTGAAATAAAAGTAGATCCGAGAGACAGACTAGGATTATCATGGGTAGTATGTTCATCAGATTCGTAGACCTATTATTTTTTTTTTAATTGATTCATTGATTAGCTATTTGTTTTGCCAACTTTCGCAGACTAAAATCAAAGGCTTTTTAAACCAAGTCGCGTGTAATATTTGGAACTGACATGTTCCTTTAATACATTTGACAAATGACAAATGAATGACATCCTAATGACTCTAGATCATCGTCAAGATGTTGTCCTTGTCATGCTAGATCTGTCCGCTGCCTTCGATACCTTGGATCATGATATTCTCATATCCAGGCTAAGATGCCTTTTTGGTTTCTCCGACACTGTACTCAAGTGGTTCTCCACTTACCTCAGTGGAAGAACGCAATCAGTCATCATAGTGGATACCACATCTAGTCCTCGCTCTGTAGATTTTAGCGTTCCCCCAGGGTCAATTCTGGGACCTCTTCTGTTTAGTTTGTACGTGGCACCTCTCCAAGATATATTGTAGCTGCACACAGACTTGACTCCATGTTCTATGCTGGCGACTCTCAGCTTTATATCGCTATAAATCCCAATGACTGTTCTCCTACCTTAGACACTCTTCGAAACTGCATTGACGATGTTATAAATTGGAACACTCTAAACATGCTCTTATGCAACCCTGGTAAAACAGAGGTCATCCAATTTACTTCCCGTTTTGCACAACATCCTGTTCTTAATTGTTTTTCATTTGGCAATACTACAATCGAACTGTCTAACAAAGTACGCAATTTGGGTGTCATATTAGACAAGGAACTGAGCCTAAAACAACACGTTAATGACATTTGTAAGAAGGCAATCCTGGCAATACGATCAATAAGCCGGATGAGAAAATATCTCTCACATGACAATCTCAAATGTATCGTGAACGCTTTTGTCATTTCACGCCTGGATTACTACAACAGTATACTTTACGGCCTCCCTAAGCTTGAGCATGATAAACTGCAGCGAATTCAGAACATTGAGGCGCGACTGATTAACATCTGAATCGTGTGAACGAAGTATGTATTACCGGAACTAAGCGGAAAGAACATATTACTCCCGCCCTCAAGGACCTGCACTGGCTTCCTGTCAAATCACGCATCGTTTTTAGGATCCTACTATTAACCTACAAAGCACTTAATGGTCTTTCACTAACCTACTTAACTTCTCTTTTTAACGACTATAAACCAGCTCGTTCTCTTCGATCATCTGGCCAATTACTCTTACAAGTTACGGACGTGAAAACATGTACATACGGTCAAAGATCCTTTTCTTTTTACGCCACGAAACTTTGGAATGACCTACCTTTTTATATCAAACAGTCTGAGAGCATAGCGATTTTTAAAAAGAACCTTAAAACATTTCTTTTTTGTGATAGTTTTTAACCTAATCATAGATTTTAATAATTGCATCTTTTAGTTAGGTTTTTACTCTTTTTAATCATATGCAATTGTAAGCGCATTGAGAATTATAAATGCGCAATAAGAACCTTTATTATTATTATTATTATTATTATTATTATTATTATTATTATTATTATTATTAAATGTAGTCAAAAATATTTTTGGTAGCTTGTATGTTCATGACAGCATAAACATCCCCTAGTGGGTCGAGAGCTATTCTGAAATCGATGATTATGTCCTTAGGACTTAATTCATTCAATCATTGCAAAAAAAGAAGATGGTAATTGAATCAGTGGATAGAAACTACTCTCACGAGAGCAGCCACTAAAATGGCGAATTGCTAAGGTTTTAGAAACTACAAGCCATGCGTTTGTCAGATGATTCCCATCAAAACAAGCGATGCGAGTCATTACGCTGAGCGATCTCCTGAGTTCAGTGGAGAGTGAGAAAGAACACCTCATCCAGCATCTAAAAATATTCACGAGGAGATATCATGGCAGTAAAACAAATCATTTGATGAGCAAACTAAGTGATCTTCTTCTAAAAACAACTGCAATTTGAATCCGTAACCAGTCTATGAGAGCATACAATGTTAAAGGTTAGGGAAGAGGAGAATAGAACGTCGAAAAATCAAATCTGACTAACGAGCAAATTGCTGAATGAAGATCGAATTCCAGGCTCATTTCAGTCACGGCAGTGCCAACGAGGCTTTCTGGCGTTTTCCAATTTCTCCATGACAAGGGCAAATCAAATTTATCCCTACAATGTTAAGAAGAATCGCATTGCAGAAGGCTATCTTCCATCCATCAATGACTTAAAATTAGATATAGAATAATTTGGTCGTTTCTCTGAAAAATTGTGGGGCTACGTTAGCCTTAAGTAATGTGTACTTTAGTGAGTCCCCGCGCTGACATGACGAACGTTATAGTTTGCAATTTAAAACATCCATTATTTTTAACTTGGTAAATATTTATTGTTTTCCAAGTTGTAGTGGTGGAACGATTTCACTCCATCACTCCTTCACTCCTCCACTCCTCCACTCCTCCACTCCTCCACTCCTCCACTCCTCCACTCCTCCACTCCTCCACTCCTCCACTCCTCCACTCCTCCACTCCTCCACTCCTCCACTCCTCCACTCCTCCACTCCTCCACTCCTCCACTCCTCCACTCCTCCACTCCTCCACTCCTCCACTCCTCCACTCCTCCACTCCTCCACTCCTCCACTCCTCCACTCCTCCACTCCTCCACTCCTCCACTCCTCCACTCCTCCACTCCTCCACTCCTCCACTCCTCCACTCCTCCACTCCTCCACTCCTCCACTCCTCCACTCCTCCACTCCTCCACTCCTCCACTCCTCCACTCCTCCACTCCTCCACTCCTCCACTCCTCCACTCCTCCACTCCTCCACTCCTCCACTCCTCCACTCCTCCACTCCTCCACTCCTCCACTCCTCCACTCCTCCACTCCTCCACTCCTCCACTCCTCCACTCCTCCACTCCTCCACTCCTCCACTCCTCCACTCCTCCACTCCTCCACTCCTCCACTCCTCCACTCCTCCACTCCTCCACTCCTCCACTCCTCCACTCCTCCACTCCTCCACTCCTCCACTCCTCCACTCCTCCACTCCTCCACTCCTCCACTCCTCCACTCCTCCACTCCTCCACTCCTCCACTCCTCCACTCCTCCACTCCTCCACTCCTCCACTCCTCCACTCCTCCACTCCTCCACTCCTCCACTCCTCCACTCCTCCACTCCTCCACTCCTCCACTCCTCCACTCCTCCACTCCTCCACTCCTCCACTCCTCCACTCCTCCACTCCTCCACTCCTCCACTCCTCCACTCCTCCACTCCTCCACTCCTCCACTCCTCCACTCCTCCACTCCTCCACTCCTCCACTCCTCCACTCCTCCACTCCTCCACTCCTCCACTCCTCCACTCCTCCACTCCTCCACTCCTCCACTCCTCCACTCCTCCACTCCTCCACTCCTCCACTCCTCCACTCCTCCACTCCTCCACTCCTCCACTCCTCCACTCCTCCACTCCTCCACTCCTCCACTCCTCCACTCCTCCACTCCTCCACTCCTCCACTCCTCCACTCCTCCACTCCTCCACTCCTCCACTCCTCCACAAAGACTTATGGTTCTTGCGTGTAAACATGACCCGCTTAGATTAGCTCAGCTATCCGCGGGCATGTTATAATTGTAATTTTAATTTGAAAACAAAATAAAATGTATCTATGTATGCATGTATGTATGTATGTATATTTGTATGTATGTTGCTTAGCGATTCGATTCAGGGAAAGTCTTCGTGGTTTTTCCTTCACAAACCCACGTGATATTGTCAGTTCGAAAGGAATCGATATAAACGGATGATCAAAGGCTCCAGACGATTTTTTTAATACAAGAAACAGAAGGACAAACCCTAACTTTTGATAAATGGTTTCTTAACTGCAAAAGAAAACACAATGAAGAAGAAACGGAAAATCAATCAACTGTCAACACTAAGAATAGAACTCCAAATGTCTCTCATGGCGAGCCAGCGCTTATCACACTGTGCTACTTGTACATCAGTTACCGATAAGCGAAAGTAATCATTTATTTACGTACCGCAGGCTTAAGTGTTTCGTTCAGTCTATACCTCACTTTTCCGAACAAAATGATCTTGCCGTTTTTGACTATAGCACAAGGAAGACATGTACAGATACATGTAATGTAAAACGCGTGGGCAGGCCTGAGTAACAAACAGTTTCTTAAAGTTAAACTGTTTCAATTTGCAAATATCACAACACACCCCTAAATGGGAAAAGACCTTATGGGCTTATTCGAAACTTAGACTGCCCTCACATCACTAGTAGTTCCTAAATGAGCAATGTCTCATAAAACCCTTTCATAATTTATTTTCCAAGCTCAGTGGCTCACAGCCACTTTGATTTTTTCTGACAGGTTTGGCTCCCAGTCTGCGGATTTTAACACCGTAATGTTAACCAATCAGCAGCTTCTTGTTCTCGCACTTTGCCTGGCTCTCTGCGTCATTGGTAATGACGCGGGAACTCTCGCAGGTGTGGAATTTAAGCAAGTAAAATTCTGCGGTAAGTTTAATTGATTAAGGATAATGATGACGACGACGTTGATAATGATAGTGATAATGATGATGATGCTGACTAAAAACAATGTTATAATCATAATGAGAACCTTCCCAACATCTTTTGCACCTGAAAAATTGCATGCCAAATAACTTTGTCAGTTTCAAGTCAGGAAGGGTACTAAAATGTAGCCATGTGACAGCGTTGCCTCCAATATTGCGACTGAGACATTAGTCGATACAAAGACCACAGTTTTCGCATCGGCGGGGGGGAGGGGGGAGGGCGCGGGCGTGTCAAGCAGCCGACAAGAGTTTTTCTGATGCGCAAATTCGACCTCTTGGTCGATGGAAATTCCACACCTTTAAGGATTTAATTTTGATGGTCCTTCATTTCCTGTATTAAGTAAGTCCTGACAGCTTCGCAGGTCAGACAAGAGCTACTATGTTACTGTCCTTCATTGTATGGCCACTGAAGTAGGACATTCAGGGGCTGCTACTTTACGGCCTATTTTAATTTGCAGTATACGGCCACTTGTAACAGTATATCGAGATTTACAAGGGGTTGCTATAATATTACTTTTAGCATTAGCAATATTCAGAACTGGGGGTTTTCATGAAGTCGGTCAGACATGAGCGACTTCAGTCTCATTCTTTAATCCTTGTTTCACCTTTTAAAGATATATGTTTACTTTGTCCGAGCCTTCGCCTTTGTTGAAGTAGGTCAGACAGGGGCTGCGGCTTTACTAGCTCCCTTAGGTCCTTAAGTAATCTAACTTCTATGATTTATTCTTCAACAGAATAATTAGTAAAACGTGCTCTTTAATTTTTCATTGAAGCCGGTCAGGCCGGTCAGACTAAACAGGCCTGAAGCTAGCAATTTCTATATATCATTAGGCACAACATAAAGAGTAAGTCTCATATTATTCGACTTATTCTGCCACCCTGACTCTGCTTTTGTCTTGGTGGGGCTGTCATAACCGGTGGCATGTGACGTCTTTTTCGCCCCACCTTTGCTGAACAATGGAAATCTTGTAGATGTGTTGCCATAATAGAGTGTCCTGGATCAAATTAAACACGCCATATGTGTGGCCAAATTCATCCAATACATGTGTTTAGTTTTATTGCGCATTCTTCAGCAAACTAGTGCGACTTCAAGCAGAGTTAACGTTTCTTAGAGTCATGCATCGATATAAATATAGTTTCGCTAGCACGGCGTAAAGAAAGAAGCTGTCCAATCTGAAGAATCATGAGTTAAATATTTGGCAAGTTTGCCATTCGATCCGGTTTTGAGAAATAGGAATAATCAGTGGGCTTTTGACGGAAAAAAACGGGCACCTGGTCTCTTATTTATCCGCCCGAAATCCATTGTGAGAAAAAAATAATAAAAGAATACGATTTTTCAACTCTTGCGAGTCGATGCTCGGTTTTTTCCTGACAGTTCTTTTAGAGGATCCCTTTCCCCTGAACACAGTTATGACCTAAATGAAAGTGAAGAATGATCATCGCAGTTAATTTTCCAATTTAAGCAATTGGAAAGAAGAAGCCTGAAAAAATCAGGGCTTCAACGGGAATCCCGTTGAAGCCCTGATTTTTTCAGGCTTCTTCTTTCCAATTGCTTAAATTGGAAAATTAACTGCGATGATCATTCTTCACTTTCATCTACTACCGCAGTTCATATATGAATTATTTCATATAAACTTCACACAGTTATGACCTGCAATTTCATTTTCAGGTTTATTATATCCGAACTTTTTCGCAGACCCACATGACGAGACAGCAAAGATTCAAATTTATCCATGGCCTTTCATACCATCTGGTAAACGTTTCAACATCAACGTGACATTTACCCCTGGTAAGCTAACAACGAATTTAACTGTAATTACTTTACTGCTGATTGAAAATTAAAAATGGACAACGTGGTGCTTCCATGGCAACCGCTTTGGAAAAAAACCCGAAGCAATACGGATATGTTTATGAGCGTATCACACGCAGGTGAATTCTGTGTTATTTTATCGTAGTTACTGGCGAAAATGTCCAAATAATGTCACAGTACAGGGGCATTACGCATCGGCGATGGCTAGGCCTACGTCGACATCATTTTCTCTAAAAAAAATTGAATTTTATTGAGAATTTCGTAATTATGATTAATATAATCGTTAATCGTTTAGCTTTTTCCAACAACAAGATGGATATTATTTTAATGTTGCTGTTTTGCAGAAGACGGCTAAAAGATGTTAAACGATTCATAATGCTCGTACAAAACCGGCATACTTTGCTCATTTAATCTTTTGTTCGGCAATGTTCTTGTTGCCGTTACGTCGTCGTCGCTGTTTGCAAAAGGTTATCACGTAGCCCTCGCGACTTTCTCACTCACATATTTGTCTCTAACAGCAGTAGACGTTTTTGCTGCAACGCTGCAGGCTGAACTGATTTCGGAACCAGAATTAGACTTCCACATAGAGCAGAGGTATAGGGAATATGTCTGTCCACGATTTCCAGAAATATGCAGTTTGTCTGCTGGTGGAAAGTGGCCTTTAGGAAAGTAAGAACCACCAATAGCCTAGGTTGATCGATCAAAGCAACTTTAGTCATTTAGTTAGTCATTTTACCGTAGAGATTAGGTGAAAGTCTCATTTCTGCAAGAACGTTTTTCTAGTGAAATTATTGCTTTGTAGTATGTTTCTCTTTTTCCGTCTAATGTACTTCCTTATTTATTTTGTTTTATGCTTCATGGGAATATCACTGCCCTGGCCATATTTGATTCTACAGAAACGAGTGCCTATGGGCCGGCTTTTGACTTGAGTGCCAAAATCGCGATTTATTTGGCTTAATTTGCGCAACTGTCTGCTTGAGTGCGTTTTTCGATAAAATTCAGGAATAAAAAGATATCGTCACTACGACGAAAAGAAAGTAAATTCCATAGATTATTTTAACGCGTAATTAATAATGTATGAGCTGCTATCTGTTTTTCTTGGAGGATATGCAATCCAACAACATTTTTTAAAGAAAAATACTGAAATAGTTCATGCTGAAGCGATGAAGTGATTGGAAAATAACTCATATGCAAACTTAACCCGACCTGACTCTACGATGACCTTTTGTTATAAATTATTATTTTTATTTCAATCGAAGGATGCATAAACAAACTGAATTCACAGCGGTTACGGAATTGTATGTTGACAGTGATGAACTCTTGGTCAATGCACTTTTCCGTACACGGGCTTATTGAAACCACTAGGACTGTGTGTTCTTCAGATTTATTCCACATATTACGATTGTACTTGCGCCACCCACAGACTCAGCGAAGTTGAAGAAATTAAAAGCCAAAATTATGCATTGCTCCCTCGGAAATGTTTCCCCGCTCTTTCAGGCGCCTTTGCTTTGAGTTTAAATTGGTTCATTACATGTCATACACATGTACTTAATCACTAGATAAAGTGATTATTCTGCTCCAGTGATATACAACATTCAATTGAACACCGTTGTTATTCCTCGTTCTAATCATATTTATTATCATAAATGTTATTCTCTTCACACTGTTTAAATGTTGCTGTTGTCATTGTTTTTTTTTTCTCAAAGACTCATGTCTTCACGTATTCTGATGTAATGACTTCATTGCCACCAGGTTTCAAGGTAATTAATGTATGATTATACAGTCAAATCTCCATAAAGCAAAACATCCTGGAGACCGACTCCAACTTTCCTCCTAAAAGACTTGTCAGACTTATAGAGGGACAAAAATGCAGGGATATCCAGGGTATACATTTCCAAAAAGGACCATGATATGAAGAGTTTTCCCTTGATGTGACGTTTTTGTTGACCGTTACTCAGTATTACGGTTAGGAAGAATACCAAACGTCTAAATAATCTCTTTTAGAACCATTCCTATCCAGCGAAGTAACTCATCGGTAATCTGCAGATAACGCAACAAGTCAGTCTTTCTGTTAAGCTGACATTGATCAGTGACATTAGATCTTCAGTGGATCTTGCTCCAGGCAATGCCGATAGAACTATTTCCATTGTTTAATTTCCAAGAACGAAAACAAAAAAATATTTAATTTTCTATATTGGAGAGACCTTAAGTCTTGGAAACGCTGGAGGATTCTAAGCAAGTTTGGAACTAGATTTTCCTCGTTCAAGTGCCAAAACGCAAAGACTCAAGAAATACATGTGCAATGTACTTTATATTACTCGTTTATCACGTTCTCCACTGGAATAGCTTGTAGGAGAATAAGAGTGTGTCCATGAGAAAATCAGGCAGGCGGCGATACAGCTTAAATCACCGATTCTGCTCAAACTTGGCAAAAATGTTGGGTTTCATGAGTAAATGATTATCGCGAAAACAGTTGGTCAAAATATTTTATTCCCTTTAAGTTACAGGTGGACCCCCTGCAAAAATGGCCCTTTGACACTAATTTCTGCATATTTAGTATTTCTATAACAAGGAAGGCCAGATGAAAATGAAGTCCACTAGATAACGTTCTAAAATTCTCAGTCTCAAAGCAAAGATATTCATTTGAACTAAGCAATTTGATTTTTCTCCATGGCTTCATCTTAATTAAGGTGCATATTTCATATTGTTGGAAATAGACTTTAACAGATGGCAAGTATCTGCAATGAGCAAAAGCAAACACGCATTATTCTAATCATCTTTATATGTAGGTTAGATATCAGCGTATCTACTCTCACCAAACATGCCCAGTAGTTTGGCAAATACCCTTACATAAAGTGTGTTCATTGTCATGCATGTTTGAATTATGACTGACAATGCAGTTTCTCACGCTTCTTTTTTTTTCCTCCTTTTCCTTTTTCAAATATTTAGATGACCGCCAGGGTAGTAATTGAAATTTACAACGAGGATCACATCATGTTTGCAGGCACTGAAATAGTGGCTACGACGCACTAGCAAACGATCAGGAAGATTCTGCTATTTGAATGGCGAAACGTTAAAGGCGAAAGTTTGACAATTTCAAAGTTTATTGCTGTTGAACATTACAATTCTCTTTTCTGCATGTCTTTTCAATCCTAATAAAACACGGCAGTGAATTGGTTATACATAGTAGAGAAATGATTTCCTGACTTTTAATCAATTATAGTTTTTTATGGGATGGTAATTGATGAGGCCGATTCATCAACAAATAGAAATTGTCGGTGGATGACCTAAACTTCCTTAAATTAATGATCTTTTAAGTACGTCAGTAATAATACATTGCTAAGGAGTATAACGTATCATCCTTAAGCGAAATCGTTCTGACTGGGATTGTCACTTGAATTGGGTAGCCATATTTTAAAGTCGCGAAAGCCCTCAATGTCCCTCTTTTGGTCCTCTCGGCACATGAATTATCCGACGATATTTCCAAAAAAGAAAAGTTTTCGAACTTTAGTATAACGGAAAACTTCACAATCTTATAAATGAGTTGTATCCACCGTAAACAAATTCAAAATAAGATTCTGAGCTCGAGATTTTCATTCTTTTCGAGAATCTTATAATCAATTTCTAAATTTTCCCCCAAACCTTTAAAGAAACGGGACATCGTCTAGCCACTGCACAGTGCTGGCTGCTAAGACCTGTTCACCGATAGATTTTCCTTTGCCGATGGATAGGGGATAGAGTACCCACGACTCACAATCAGACGATAGTGCCCGTTAAGTGAGGTGGTTCGTGAAACGTACCTTTCTCCTGGAGTTTTTTTTTTTTTTTTAATCAAATAAAGCGCATAATAGCCAGGATATATTTAATTACTCGCTGCGCCCTCGTCAACTATCACTCGATAGAAATCTCGAACTCATAATCTAATTGTTTATTTGTAGAATTCTACTATTATACTAATGCAAATGCTGTAATCTGATTGGCTGAGCCATTGAACACTATTAGCCATTAGTATGCAGTGGCTGGAGGTCGTCTAGGAAATGGCGAGGTTTTTTTCGTTTTTCCAAAGTTTTGAAGGAAAATTTTGATACAAATGGTTAATTAAATTCCTGAGAAGTCTAAACGGACATTTACAGTTTCACTTTTAAAAATGTTAAAAATTATTGAAAAAAACTGATGCGAGCTAGCACGCAACTAAATTTTAAATGACAATTCAATCCGAGCGATCTTTTTCAGGCGCAAAGTTTAATAATTCGTCAAGAAATAATTGGAAACCGTTATTTGAAGTAAATGTTAGTAAGAATTCTACTAAAACAATTACATTATTCGCCATTAAATTTTCTCCGATTCTTATTGGTTTAAATTGATAACGTGACGCAATAGTATTCATCCGCGAAGAGACACTACCATCCCATAGTGCCCGTCCAAGGATAATACGCGGATGGATAGTACTCTTCCGTGAATATATTTCTGTAAACAAACGGGCTTATAGAAAATAACAATTGAATTTGTATTAAGAGGGTTCTTGTTTGTTTTCTTTTTCCAATTTTACATTTGGCTTTCACGGCTTTCATCTAAAAAAGTCGAAAATAATTCAATAGAATTTTTGAACTAGCGCACGGAAGAAAATTTAGGGGTGAACAATAAAGACAACAGAGTGTTTATGTCTCGGAACTATCGATCTGATAGTTGCCCCTTGCCCTTGATGTTCTTAAAACTAGCATATTTGCCCTCTAAGCTTCGCTTCTCGGACAAATATCTGTTTTAAGAGTCCCTGTCCATAAATATGGAAAATAACTCGGCTCATATTTTTTACGTATTTTTATGCCCTATAGGCTAGGGCATTTCAAAAACTACTGGGTAGTTTCTTTAGCAAAATATCCTTTCATTTCAAAGAAATATGCAATTTAAATGGTAAATGGTTTGACGCACCATTTTATTAAATAAGTTTGAGAACCTCGCATGCAAAACCACATCATTCTTAGTCTTTAAAACACTCAAATATTTTTGTGCAATGTATAAATGTGTACTGGGTTCATTTTAGGGAATGTTGCGTTGTCTTTTTGGGTGCAAAATAATTAAATTTTCCAAGACATGTATTTCATTCACTTAAAAGTACTTCGTGAATATAATTAATTTTCACCATGTGTGAAACCTTCAAATGAATTAAGCTTCTGGTGGTTGAATCGCAAGAGGATGGTCTACAGATTCCTGTAAAAATTTCTTTGACCATCCGTCGTCAAATTTCAATCAGTGCGGGTCAGACCTATATTTTAACATGCGCTACATGACTTGACCTATATTAAGTTGAAAAAGACACAGAGCTGTTAATTTCGAAATGTTCTAACCTTATTTGCTGTAAAAAGGCAGGTCCAAAGCCAATTTGACGTCTTTCTCTCCCCATTAGTTGCAAAGAAGTTTGCTTTTGTTTATATAAGGTCCGATGTACATCGCCAACTGTCAACTTATTCATGGTCGAATGCCATGAATCTGTGACCCTCTTTCGTCATATATGATCACCACTACATTTAAGTCAAAAACGGCTTAGTCATTTGTAGATAGTTGCTTGCTTTGGACTGCAGCAAAATATGACGTTTGATCCGTCATGGTTTGATCTATCGCTGCTTGAATCCTTGCTTCCAGCGGTTCCTTGTTTCTTCGTCACGCAATGCTGTCATCCCATTTAAGGGGTAGGGGTAGGACAATTTCTATCCTAATACGTAAGGCTCTGTAAGGCTTGAAACCACTGCTGGGAGCACAAAATCTTGTTGAGTAGAAAGAGATTAAATTGAGAAATGAAAAGAATGAACAGTTTACCATTGCCCCTGTTGTCATCTTTTACTCGACCACCGCTACCTACATGCCCTGCGTAATACTGTAACGCTAAACTCGTACCTAGGTCTTTTCGAGCTGTGCAATTATTTTTGGTTTACATATAATACAGTGGGCTACCCTCGGGGAAATGGGTGGTGGCCGCGTAATAGGGGTTGGTCGCTTAGGTTCGTGTACCTTGAATATTTCTCACTATCGGATCATAAATTTCTTAGTGAACATGGAGTCAATTCAAGACAATCGTGATAGACGTGTGTTTTAATTATCACTCGTCACCTTCGACTTCAGACTCTTATCGGCCATCGCCCTTTCCAAAACAAAGTTTGGGTGGCCGCTTAATAGGGGTAAAGACAATAGAGAAACTCTTATCGGAACGACCAAATGATGGCTTGTCAACATGGGTTTTATTTACAGTATTTTACCGACAATAATTTTGGACTATATTGACAACAGTCCTCTATTTTCTGTTACAAACATAACAATGCCTGGCCACTAAGCAAACAAAATACACTGAATAAAATGGCGTGGCCAGGGTTTGTTTATTCAGGTAATTACGAATTAAATTTAGTCTGTTTTCCTCGCGAATTAGGCACGTTGTGATTTCCTATTTTTATTTCAGCTAGTTTTTACTTCATTGATCTATGATTTGTTTATCGCGATTTTTTAAAATTGTAGTGAGTAGAGGCACTAGCTTTATCAGCTGTTGTCTGAAACATCACAACGTACAACACACGTGATTTGGACCGAGGCCACGTACACTATAGAATACGATCATATAAATATACACATATTATTATATATATGAAAAGATAAACAATGACTAAATTGTTTCACTTATCCTGAGAGTGCTCTATACAAAACAGATAAAAATGTGCAGCATATGCCGTGACAGCATTGCGTGACGAACAAGCTGTAAGATTGTGCTGCGCCGACACGCTTATCAGCAATGGTCAGCAATCGATCAACAGTAATATTTTGGCGCAGTGCAACTATCTATAAATGCAAGGAACTATCTACAAATGACTCAGCCTTTTGACTTATATGCAGTGGTGATCATACACGCCGAAAGATGGTCACAGATTCATGGTATTCGACCAATAATAGGTTGACAGTAGGAGATGTACATCGGACGTTAACGTTGTGTAAACAAAAGCAAACTTTTGTTTTATGTGCGGCGAATGGCGAGAGGTCGGCTAGAAAAACGTCAACTCGGCTTTCGACCTGCCTTTTACAGCAAATAAGGTGAGAACATTTCCAAATTATCAGCTCTGTGTCTATTTCAACTTAATATAGGTCAAGTCATGTGGCGTATGCTAAAACATTCGTCTAACCCGTATTGTCAAATATTTGCATTTTTGACGTACTTTGAAAAGCTCTCGCTTCGCTCACAATCATTTGCCCAAAGAAATTTTTACAGGAATCTGTAGACCATCCTTCTGCAATTCGAACACCTGAAGCTCAACCATTTGAAGGTTTCGCACGTGGTGAAAATTAATTATATTCACGAAGTATTTTTAAGTGAATAACATATATGTCTTGAAAATTTACATGTAATTATTTTGCACCCAAAAAGACAACGCAACATTCCCCAGATCAACCCACTACACATTTAAACAATGCACGAAAATATTTAAGTTTTTTAAAGACGGACGAATGATGTAGTTTTGCATGCGAGGCTCTCAGACTTCTTTAACAAAATGGTGCGTCAAATGACGATTTAAACGGAATTTGGCAATTTGCATATTTCTGTGAAATAAAAGGATATTTTGCCAAAAAAAAAACTATCCATTAGTTTGCCCTAGCCTATCTACCATAAGATTATGAGCGAAATCGAATTTTTGACGCTTGCCGCGAAATTAAGAAATTGTCTGATTTTTACAGGCAGGCATCGTAGAACATCAAATTTCCGCGGGGCAATTATCAGCCGATAGTTCCTCGATAGAAACACTCTATTGTTTAATTAGAAATCTCGAGCTCATAATCTAATTGTTAAATAGGAAATTCCATCGCACCCGAAGAGGAAACAGGTACCTTGCTGGAGAATACGGAAGCTCCAAGAGTTCCATGGTGGTTAAAAAATTTCAATAGTACATTCCTGCCGTTTTCAGTTTTTGGCCTCGCGTCTACAGGAAAATTTTAGTGGTGAGCAGTGACGACAATTTAGTGTTACGTCTCTCCCTTGGAAATTAATTGTTCTAAATGTCAAATATTAGCCCGTGAAAGAAGTTCGAAAGTTGATATGGCTTTTCCAGAACATAAAATTTCCAAGGACAACTAAACAGCCTGTAGACCCTCGACATAAACACTCTATTGTTTTAAAAGTGCAGATTGTAGAATTTACATTAGTGCACCAGCAAAGTTGCGCTAATTTCACACAGATGGCGTCCACCTTTCGTCATTTCACACGTGATTCTGAAGGATACTATTATGCTCTGTTATGAGGAAGAATTTTAAGCAGACTGGTGTCGTTTGACTGTACCGCAGCAATTTTTCTAGAGATCAAAGGCAGGGCTTCCGGGCTTTCCGCTGTTATTTACATTTAGCTTCGCAGAGAAATAATATATGGCGTGACTGATAACCTCGCTCGTCATCTTGGCTTAAACCTCTGCATGATTATAGCCAAATATTATTTATACACTGCCACAAGAAAAGAAGAAGAGTTTTATTTCGATGCCTTCTTAGCGATTTTGACAAATAAATTAAAATTGAGAAACATAAATCTAAGTCACAAATTAATATGTGAGTACATGAAAGTAATGTAAGATATTAACAAATTGTAAATAACGTTATTATTGTTAGTTTTGTTAGCATCGTTAAATTGCAAGTAGAGTAGGTAATTTTTGTATGTAATGTAATGTAAATAAATGTTATGTAATGTTATTGCCATAAAAAAAAAAATTTACATGTAGCTTCGCAGAGTTTCACACCTCCATCATTTAAATTGCCATGTGCTTATAATTTCTTTAGGCTCATTTCAGTATTGCAAAATTCGTTTTAAGCTCTCTAAGTATTGGCTCTGGAGAGGAAAAGTTTGAAAACTTACTCTCTATGTTATGACGCCGAGCCCGGCTGTTTGATAAGATCGATTAGCACTGACAGAATTGTTTGCAAGTTCTGAGAAAAGGTAGCTTCTTGACAGGTCTAATTATCTCATTGAGTGATTTGCGACAGACTAATCACCAAGGGTGGATAGGCACATCAAAGACAAAAAGTACAGGCGTCCCTCTCCTGCCCCGACCGCTTCGCTCTCCGAATTGTTCAGTTTCGCGCTCGCCGAATGTTTTTTTCCGTCCTTGCCGGGACATTACATTACAAAACGGTGTTTATAGTGGTCAATGTGCTTAGCTACGCCTAGATAGTTCACAGGTATGCCACTTAAAACTGAAAGAAAAAATATTTCAATTCAGATAAACATAATAAGCTTTTCAAACCCACTGGGATTTTGGGATTGGAATTGGGATTCCAACTGGCGGGAGACACAGCCCATATACCAGTTGGGCTCAGAGTGAGAGCTGAAAATGACCCCGCGAGCTTTAGATTTCAAGAGGGGACCCTAACCCCAATACCACGCTGCCTCCACTATAAAGGATCCTGGTAGGCCTCCGCAATCTTTGATGACATCGAAATTACTGATTTTGCATGGTGAAGTGAAGTCTTGTTGCTTTACTGTAAGTTGCGTTTTTAAAAGTATGTTCAATTATCCGTTACTGGTTTCACGATGATTTCTTTCCTTTCAACATGCTCTGAATAAAATATAATACCAAACTCTCGCATGTAAACAAATACAAAGGTGTGGCTGACTAGAGCCCTTTAAATCGTGATACGTGGCGCATTATTGACACATCGACAATGTTTCGAAGCTTTAAGAAATATTTCATGATGACCTGCATGATATTTCTTGTTAAAACACAACTCGAGACCAGGACGTGTTCAGCAAGATCTCGATGAATGAACCGAAATTCGGGGATATATAAAATCCGAATCATGCTTGAACCCTTAAAGAAACAAATAAAAGAAAAATACGAAAAGAAAAAAAACGAAATTAAAATCAATTGCATTAGTAATCTTTACCAAATGTATGTTATCTATTCATACGTATTTGCCTGGATACGATTAGCTAGAGAAGCACTCCTAGCTGTTTGATCTCCGATAGTTATTCTTTAGTTTGCTTGCAGTTAATTCCACTCCATTTACTTACAATTAGCTTATATTTGTTGGAAAAGGCAAATTTGTTTGACTCTGTTGCAAGCTAGCAATTGGCTTTAACATTTTTCACTGGTTTCCAGAATTTTCCGGGATATTCCAGCCTGCTCCGGAACATTCCATGATCCTAGTTTTATGGAATGCTTTGACTCACTGCTATTGTATAAACCTTTAAGTCTACCGCGGAAGCGTTTTGTAATATAATATATTTTAGGTTGTGTAATTCTTACTGCGGCCATGTATCAAGTGTTATGACAGTTTCAAGACTGCGATTATCAGAGTCAGATATAAAAAATGATCAACTGAATGAACCGCACCTAATATCTGAATAGTATCAAACCTGCTTTTTTTTCCCTAAGACAATCTGGGTTTTTTTTTATCTCTTTTGATTAATCCCACTTATCGTTGGTTTCCTGTGTAGTGTTATGACAGTTTCGAGACTGCGATTATCAGAGTCAGATATAAAAGATGATCAACTGAATGAACCGCACCTAATATCTGAATAGTATCAAACCTGCTTCTTTTTTCCCTAAGACTATCTGGGTTTTTTTTACCTTTTTTGGTTAATCCCACTTATCGTTGGTTTCCTGTGTAGAATACCGATGGACGCATAAGGGCATCACAATAAGAGTTTCTTTAGTTTCGTTTGGACAAAGACATTGAAGAACTCGGACACTCTGGTTAGTTATGGGCTCAGTGTCTCACAGCGTACTGTAAGAAACTTGCAATTTGTCTAAAATTGAGTTCATGTAAATCCCTCCTACCTAAAGTAAAATTGTAAGAGTAACTTAAGTCAGTCATTTTATGGATTGCTTTCGATAAAACTGAGTAAGCTCCGTTTTCGTTTCGCTCTAAAGGTGCGTGCTTTTGACCTCCTTATTTCAACTTAAACGGATTTGATTTTAGATTCCTTCAATACAAGGTCATGTAATGGTGAATTCAGTTCGATCGAAATGCTAGATACGATTATACTAAATAACTGTAACTATCATTCCTCAAACTTGAAAACGAAATTGCGATATTTAGAGTGTGCGGATGAAGTATCACGTGAAATTGATTCAAGAATGGTTGAATCTTCGGACAAACTTGCAATTCTGGGAGTAAACATTGATGAAAAACTAACATTTAGCGAACATATCAAAGTCATTCATTTAGCAAGAGAGCAAGTCAAAAAGTTGGAGTGTTACTGAGGTTGCGAAATCTCATACCTTGTTCTGTTAAATTGCAACTCTATAAATCTGACATTCTACCTTACTTGACTTTCGTATGGCAGAGCCCAAAGCGCAAACTGGAAAGAATTCAAAAGCGCGCATTGAGAGCAGTTTTCAAGTCAAAATCTGAATCTTACGGAGAACTATTGGAAAGAGCCTGTCTCTCTACTCTGTAAGAAGGAAGATTACGAAAACATAGCCACCTTGATGTACAAAGCAAAAACCGGCCTTGTACCTCAGCACATTTCCGAACTTTTCCACTCGTCCCATAAGGGATACAACCTAAAAAATTCAGACTTTAATATCCCGCGGTTTAGAACTACATGATACGGCAAACACTCGTTATTATACGCTACCTTGGGCCCCTCTTATGGAGCAAACTAAACCCATCGAATAGAGAGAGTCTAACACTGAACACTTCCAAACATAACATTAAGAAAAAAGAGCTAACTGTCCTTTTAGAAGACTGCAGAAATTGTGATTTATGTTTTTTATTTCTCTACTTGTGTATTAGTAGATGTCCTAATTTTAATATATCCACTTAAGATTTCATTAGCGACCCCAATTAGTTTGTCGAGAGCTAAAAGCCTCGACACTTAAAAAAAAGTCCCACTACTACTACTTGTACAACTACTACTACTACCACTACCACTACCACTACCACTACTACCACTACTACCACTACTACCACTACTACCACTACTACCACTACTACCACTACTACCACTACTACCACTACTACCACTACTACCACTACTACCACTACTACCACTACTACCACTACTACCACTACTACCACTACTACCACTACTACCACTACTACCACTACTACCACTACTACCACTACTACCACTACTACCACTACTACCACTACTACCACTACTACCACTACTACCACTACTACCACTACTACCACTACTACCACTACTACCACTACTACCACTACTACCACTACTACCACTACTACCACTACTACCACTACTACCACTACTACCACTACTACCACTACTACCACTACTACCACTACTACCACTACTACCACTACTACCACTACTACCACTACTACCACTACTACCACTACTACCACTACTACCACTACTACCACTACTACCACTACTACCACTACTACCACTACTACCACTACTACCACTACTACCACTACTACCACTACTACCACTACTACCACTACTACCACTACTACCACTACTACCACTACTACCACTACTACCACTACTACCACTACTACCACTACTACCACTACTACCACTACTACCACTACTACCACTACTACCACTACTACCACTACTACCACTACTACCACTACTACCACTACTACCACTACTACCACTACTACCACTACTACCACTACTACCACTACTACCACTACTACCACTACTACCACTACTACCACTACTACCACTACTACCACTACTACCACTACTACCACTACTACCACTACTACCACTACTACCACTACTACCACTACTACCACTACTACCACTACTACCACTACTACCACTACTACCACTACTACCACTACTACCACTACTACCACTACTACCACTACTACCACTACTACCACTACTACCACTACTACCACTACTACCACTACTACCACTACTACCACTACTACCACTACTACCACTACTACCACTACTACCACTACTACCACTACTACCACTACTACCACTACTACCACTACTACCACTACTACCACTACTACCACTACTACCACTACTACCACTACTACCACTACTACCACTACTACCACTACTACCACTACTACCACTACTACCACTACTACCACTACTACCACTACTACCACTACTACCACTACTACCACTACTACCACTACTACCACTACTACCACTACTACCACTACTACCACTACTACCACTACTACCACTACTACCACTACTACCACTACTACCACTACTACCACTACTACCACTACTACCACTACTACCACTACTACCACTACTACCACTACTACCACTACTACCACTACTACCACTACTACCACTACTACTACTACTGCTACTGCTACTGCTACTGCTACTGCTACTACTACTACTACTTATGAATTGTTACTGCTGGAAAATTACCGTTCCGCGTAATGAATTACAATACATGTATGATTGATCTTCTCTCCGCCAACCACACGGAGACTAACTTTTCCATTTGTGTTGTCCAGATTACGTTTGTTTGGTTCTTTGCATTTCTCCAGGAAGCGACAACATGTAGCATTATTATAAAGTTTTCATATAACGCGCGCTCTGATTGGCTGAAACAGCGTGCTTTATCAGAGAGCAGAGCACGGTTGATGACAGTAAGCTGGCTTTCAAATTTTGCTTCAGAATTTTGACAAATTTTACCCAAATTAATCATCCCCTGTGATTCAGACAAACGCAATGGAAACGAGCTCTATGTCTGCGGTAAATATGGCTCACGGAGACCATTGTTAGCAACAGTAGTGTGAAAACTGTACTAAAATAACAAGTTTTGCTTGATTCTGGCGGACAAAACACGTAGCGAAATAAACGAATTCTCAACCTAACCAGTGCTTCGATAAAAGACATTATATTTACGAAGGCAGAAATTATACTTAACAACGACAGAAAACAGCAATCGAGCCATCTCTGTTTATGATGAGAAGCTTTATTTTTGTAAAAATGCTCAATTGCTCAAAACAACACTTGCATGCAGTGTAGTAACGCTCGTTCTCTGGTCATCACAGCGAAGTCAATTGACGAGTGGTCAGCTCAAAGCTTGCTCCAGATATTTTCCTCTGTAGTCGGAGTAGAACCAGTGGGAACAGTTTAGTTTGTCTAACTTTTACGCTAGTTCGGGCAATCTTGCTGCAAGCGGCTGCAAGCCGTAAATAACTGTAGCTCCCTTCAAATTCAACTCAGCATCATTTTTTCGCATTTTCATCCGCAAGCTCTGAGCTCCTGGTTTCGTATTTTCCATTGGAAAAGTGCACGTTTTCATAAGCCACAACACGGCCGGATTCCTCTGGACTACAAACTTTTACCTGCCTATACATTCTTATTTGAAAATTAACTAAAAAGCGAACTTAATTTGAAGGCATCGTTCTTCTCTCGAAAGCTGCTCGAAACTACTCAAAACCGAACGCTTCGCTGAAGTCTAGTTTGTGATTGACAGCTGTCGATTCGTTAGCCAATCAAATTATTTGAACAATTCTAACAAGGATTGTGATTGGTTTATTTTACCGTGCTTTATCAGAGAACAGAGCACGGCTGACCCCAGTTTTACTCGTTTGGAAAATAAAGTTTGGTTTGAAAATTCAGCCGAATGCGTGAGGAAATTATTGGATTCTTTATGATAAAACAAATAAAGAAGCTTCGACTGCGCTCTGTCCTGTTGTAAAGCACTTAAGAAGTGGGGAAAAACACTCGACTTCGTCTCGTGTTTTCCCCTACACTTCTTTCGTGCTCTACCGCTTCCTGCGTGCTTTACAACGGAACAGAGCACAGTCAAGGCTTCTTTATTTGTTCAACAATGAATTTGAGAGAGATTAATTTGAATATGTATTTTAAGCAAAAAATCGGTAACATGACACTTAAAGACCTTGATATTTCGAGCAAATGCATTGCAATTTCAATTTTATTGAAATACTCTTGGTTTGTAATCTGTAAATCTAGATCTTTTCGTTCATTTTGGTATATGATCTCTAATAATGTCTCACTATACTTTGTTTTTCTGCGTGTATATCTTTTTTATCTCTTGCCCGCATTCTTTTCTACATGCTCTCGGTCAATCGACACGTTCATGAAAATAGCGGTCGAGCGAATGAGAAACGAGCTGTTAATGATCTTCCTGTTCTTTAAATGGCACGCCTTTCGGATCGTCCCCACTGACCGATAGTTTGTTACAACTTGTAAGCCCGATGTTGTATGCTTGTCTGAAAAGCACCATGCCGTATTACGTAACCAACTATATAATAGACACAGCAACGGATCTAGGGTAGGGGCCCACCCTACCCCCCCCCCGCCCTTTTTTGGGTAAGAAAGGAAGAAATCACAGAAGGAAGAAAGGCCGGCAGGGCAAGCAAAACAAAACCGTTCCTCCACCCCCCCCCCTCCCCCCACCCCACCCCCTTAGCTCAAGGTCTGGATCCGCCACTGATAGTTTTGGTGCTTGATCGAGCCAAATATATCGACTAATTACAAACGGATTACAAATTCACCAAAGCTTTCTGAAGTTGCTATTTTAAACATCAACAGAAATGCAGAGATCTTCAGGAATGAACGTCATCCTGACGTCGTTGCTTTTTACCCTGTGGTTCACAGTGTCTTACGAAAGTGTTTGTCCACCAAAGGATTGTACGTGTACTCCGTTTGGAAAGCGGCTAAAGGTCAAAAGTGTCGGCATTCAGAAAGTTCCTTGCGGCAAGATCCCCTCCAATACAGTACAGCTGTGAGTAGCATAATGTATTAGTTAAGGCAATATCATATTTACGTCAAGTTGAATAAACAAAACTTAATTAAGTTATTTTGAAAAAATATTGTTTTGTTTTCACTCTTGTGACTTGTGAGGAGGGACTTACGGTTTTGCTCTGTGTATTTCATGTATTTGTTTTGTTCTTGAGTCCTCGATATTGATTTCTCGGCAGAGGATCTCTAGGAACATTGACTGGAATCCCATGAGCGAGGCTTTAAAACACGCTGGAGCTAAAGTGCCCTAAACTTTGGGCAATTTTTGGCATTTAACCACAACGTAGCTTCAATCCGCCGAAGGAAAAAAGATGGCGATCGGTACATTTACCCATAATTCCGAGCTACAGAAACTTAAACAACGCTCATAAAAACGGACAGGAACGTTGTCAAACAGTCAAACCCCGCGCACACAATGTCGATAGCACGTGGAAATGTACTGAAAAAATATGGCTTTCCTTGTACTTTACGAGCTGTATTAGGCTCGCATGGTATTGTGGTAAAATGTACAGCCGCCATCTTTTTTCCTACGGAGGATTGTAGTCAATATATAGTCACCAAAATTGGCAAGAAGGTTTAATAAAAAATGACAGCAGACCTTAAGCCAAATTTTGATAATAAAGGTTATGACTTCATGCAATACCTTATTTTGCAATAACTGTCCAATTTCTCGCGCGCTGATTGGCTCATTTTAATCATCAATAAGAGTACAGAAGGATGAAATCTGATTTACAGAAGCTCTCAAGTTCAACTTTCAGTTGTCAAACTGTCAACTTTTAAACCTATGAGATTTTATTCACTTTCTTAAGTAGCCAATCAAAAAGCGAGAAAAGCTATTGACATTGTTCGCGTCATTTTGAATAAAATTTACTTATCTTTGTTTACGGCAAGTTTACGGCGTCTTTTCCCGTCATCTGTTCCCGGCATTTGACCATTTTGGGGTCTTGTTATTGTAAAAAACAAATGAACGTCAGTTTTTTATGCGTGTGTCCTCTTATTGATGATAAATTGCGTCCTAACATTGTTAAGGGTGGCTGTGGAACCACGAGCCGCACGCGAGTCTTTCCGCAGTAAACTTTGATAATGTTATGACGCAATTTATCATCAATAAGAGGGTAGACACATAAAAAGCTGACGTCAATTTGTTAAATAGAAGATTTACCTGATGGCGTCACTTGACTCTTTTTCTTCTGCCAACCAGGGCAATTGTTATTTAAACCCCAATATGGCTCAAAAATTTAAATAATAAAGGAGAAACGAAATGAATCCTGGTAGTTGTAGTCAAATAACGACATCGAGCAAGTGTGCTATTGCGAAGTTTTTTTCCTCCCTTGAAAGAGGGCACCGACACAGACGTTTGTCTATATCCCAACAAACGACATCCAAAATTTAAAATTTCCATAGAAGGCTTAGCCCGAAAACAGTGAACTCCCATTCGATGAAGAATTACGAATTGAAGTTATATTTTTGTTTTGGAATATTGGTAAAGTTATATTTTTTGTTTTGGAATATTGGTAAAACGGAGAATGAGGAATGTGAAAAGGGGAATGGGCAGTGGACAATGGGAAATAGGCAAAGGTGGAGTAAGAAATATGGAATGGAAGATGAGGAAAGGGAAATGGACAATGGTTACATGTAGTTCCTTACTGGCCGACGTGGAAGAGCAATAGTGAATTTGACTCCGGATTGAGCAGTCCGGATTCGAGCTCTGGCGGGAATTATCTTGTTAGGTAAACAACAGGGCATTTTACTCTCATTCCCATCAGAGAGACTTCTTTTTACTAACGCAAAGAATAAAATTACTTCTATATCCGTCCCCAGAGATCTTTCAAATAATCCTCTGGTAACATCCATCGATGAAAATTGCTTCCGAAATCTAACATCACTGCGGATCATGTAAGTATATGACAAGAATGCAAAAATTAAATGTCAAACCTCATTTTATAGAAAATAAATTGTATTGTACATTTTGTTGTCCTCGTCGATAATTTCAGTGTGGCCACTACACACTTCTTTTGTTAAACGAAATAATCAATTTCCTCCTTTTCACTGCCACTAACTTAAAACATTTGTTTGTGATAGAAGTAAGCGTGAATAAATGAACTTGCACTTGAAAGGTTGACGACATAAACGCTATTTCTGACATAAAATATCCCCATAACCACGTCGAAAGTCTATTCAGCTTGTTTTAGATCCGATGGTCCTAATTTTTAGTTGTACTCAATTTTTGTTTTCTTGAGACATATTTTCTCTCTCTTTTTTTTTTTTTTTTTTTTTACAGAAATTTAGAGCGAAATTCTCTAACAGCTATTCCGCAAAACATCTTCCGGAATTTGACTTCATTGAAAATAATGTAAGTAGGTACACAGGTAAGTTTAATATAGCGACAGCCACGTGGTGGGTTAGTAAGAAGCACCAAAAAATTAATGTTTGTGAGAGTTTAAATTAAAATTGAATTGAATTTGAATTGAGCCAACTCCTTTACCCGGCAAGTGTCCCGTGTTTGATTTTAAAAAATCTGACACATTTTGGTTTTGATTTTATTGCAAAGGCTTTTGTCAAAACTTTCTCGTTTTTAACAGCAACGAGCATTTTCACGCAATTGCGACAGACAGGCATAAGCGCCTAACTACGTTAAAATCTGCGAAAAAAATTTATTTCAGGATTCCTTGATTCAGGTTCAGCAGGATTCATTGTTAAATAATAAAACCATCAGATATCTTTGGTTGATTTTTTCTGTCAGGGTTGAAATCGCAGAAGAGTCACTTCCAAAAACTATGTAGTGATCCAGCCGAAGCTTGCTATATTTGTCGAAAATGAACAGCATAAACAATATTATAACAAATCAAAGTTTCATTATATTATTACCCAGTTCTTCCGCAGATGTTACCCGTGGATTTTTTCTTGGAGGATTTATCTTTCGTTTCGTTTCACAGCGAAGGAAAACCTCCAACGCTATGGGGATGTCTTCTTTGATATTTGAAGAAAAGGGGCTTCGGTTCTCGCCATGTTTTAATACATTTCGAAACTTTATTAGGAGTTTAAAAAAGAGGGAGATGTCCCCTTGATTTTTAAACCTATTATGTTTCGCTGATATATTTGTTTCTTTCAATTTAAGTAGCATGCCTGTGAAATAGCTAAGTGTAGCTATGTGCATTTTAACACTATAAACACAACATTTGGACATTTTTTACAGGTTTAATTAAGAGATTAACACGTTGGTTATATGGGATCTTACGTCCGACTGTGAAATCATAAAGATTATTAGATAAGCTTGGGTCAACAGTGCTTGACCTTTTTACGTATTACGATTCTCACTCAGCTCTACTGAGAGCTGTGATTTTAAAGATTCAATAAGCTGCTTTGTATGAGTAATTTTAATCAATATCTTGTTTTCAGCATTCTGAACGATAATAACATCAAAGGAGGATTTTTCCTTCCAGAAGATGCAAGCCATGTATGAGTGCAATTATGATATAATTTTTAACCAGTAATTATTGGAAATAAAACTGATGTCAAAAGATAACCATGCAATGTTTTTCTATGCATGCGAGGTCCAGATTTTATATGTAAAATTAGACGCTACAGAGTCTTTAGTTAAAAGGCACGACTTGTACCTGAAACAAAACTAAAAAATATTAACCATTCATCCTTCAATGCAGGTATTTTTATGAGCCAGGATTCCTTTGGGTTGTTGGGTTGTTGTAACTGTCAAAGCTTCTCAGATCGAAGAGTTCAGCGGGAACGTTTTGATAGTGCCGCCAGCTTGAAGGCTCCTGGTTCTCATAAATAATATCTGCCAAACTGGACAGGGTATAAAATTACTTTCTTGATTGTGCAAACGTAAACAAGAGCAGCTGGACAGCAGTAGGAAAGAAAATACTTCACTAGATGGAAGAGAGGTGACTGTAACAAATCAAAAGGCCTTTTAAGCCAACGTGATATTTGAAACTGACATGCATATGTTTCAGGTAATGCAAATAAGGGTGCTAAAAAAATTGAGGAGTTTGTGTGTGACACAGCATAAATTTTGCAGCAATCAATAATATACAAATGATTATTGATCTTACTTTTATAGCTGGACAAATGAAGCTGTTTTGATGGTTACTACTGATAAAGTAATCAGTTTTAACAAAAAAAACTAATCATGTGTATGAGGCCAAATCCACAATCTATTTTACGTCTCCTCGCCTTTAAAATTAATTGCCCTAGCGAGTTGAGGGCATTCTGACATCGATGTTTCTTTCCTTAGGACTTTGGTTATTACAAACAGCTTCAATCCTTCATTACACTAATAAAAATACTTGAATCAGAGGTTAGAAATTACTCACACGAGCGCGCAGGCTGAGTACTGACCAAACGCTCTCTGGCCCAGAACTGACCATGCGCTTTGTCCCGTAAATTTACGAGTACGCGCCGAGCGATCTCCTGACCTCAAGTGAAGCGCGAGAGCGAAAATCCTGTGCAGCATCTAAAAGCATTCATGAATAGATAACATAGCCAATAAAACAAGTCATTTGAATGATTTCCGGCAGAAAACAACTGCCATGTGAATCCGTAGTCGCTTCCTGTAAGTTGGCTGTGCGGATCGTTTCAGCGGTGGTCATGGTCAGTCAGTTATGAATAATTCATCAGTTGTAAGTTGTTGAACTGGTAAGATTCCGGCCGGGTAATCAAAAGGTGGCAGGTTGGAAGGTCGCTGGTCGTGGTATGCACCTTTTTGACACAGTTTCGGTCAAAATCTAGCTCTCAAAGCTATCTATTGATCGAATTACAGTACCACCTCTGTTGTATACCAAATAGTCTCTAACTTCGGAGCACTTATTCCACTCCAAACGAGAAAGATCTGTTCATCGCTTTGGCAGCCGTTTTGTTCACAAGATGGCCCCTCTTGTGGCGATACTGGCAATAATGGCGATACTTTATTTAACGTGGAGTTACGCTTAGCTAATCATGCTAAGCAGCTGGTGTACAGGTAATCCACGGCCCTAGTATATTCTAAAACTTTAAACTAAAAATGTACAATAATTGATCGTATAAAGCTATAATAACCTATAAACGCAGAGAACTAAAAATCCAAAGAATCAAATCTCATTAAATTCCTACATCAGTCAAACTTAAGCGATCGAATTTTGTTGTTCACTTCATTAGCGCCTGCTTTAGTTCTCATATCATTTGTTAGCTCGTTCCATGATTTGAGACCATATTTAGTCGTGTTAATTTTCGGCAAAGAAAGGATATAGTCATGTCGAAGATTATACTTGGATGAGCGTAAGGTGATAAGATCTCTAACTGGGGATGAAGCTTTGTCCGATATACAATTATTTATTGTCGACGGCATGTCCTGGATTCTTCGAGTTTCCATGGATGGGAGTCTGATTCTTTGCACGAGATCTTGATAAGATTCAGTTTTATTTTTGAAGACGTACCTTAAAGCCCTTTCGTTGACTTTCTCGAGTTTAGCGGTGTTTCTTTTTCCGCAGTGGTGCCAGACTTGGTTACAATAGTTAAAATATAGCTGTATAAATGCGCGGTATAGCGATTCCTTAGTTTTAGGCGGTAAAATATTCTTAGCTTCAGTCTGTTCAGAGCACTTATCTGAGCACTAACTTTGGGACAAATACTAGAAATATGATCGGCAAATTCAAGAACAGTCCCCAAGAGACAAGTCTTGTCTGTGGTTTTAATGTCAATATCAGCTAATTCAAAGTTGAGGTCGTCTTCCTTTTTGCCAAGTACCATAGCCTAGTATTTATCTGGGTTAGGTTTCATGCCATTGTGAATAAACCGAGAAGTGACATTCTCAAGATCGATATTAAGGTTGTTTCGAACAGCACAAACATCTTTGTGGTGAAATACCCTAGTCAGACGAATAACCAGCAACTAAAACGTTCAGGACCCATCGACTGACTGAATGACTGCTGTCCGACCGAGCGAGTGAAATATTCCTTCCACAACAAACTGCTATAAATCCCTCTAGCAACTCTATCCCTCCTTAAAAAGAAAAACCCAATTCCTTTTTAAATTCTGCTCATTGAAGTATATGTTTTGTGGATTACTGAGGACATTATCAAATTTATATTGTTAGAATTTATTTTGAGAAATACAAGAATAGTTCACGTACGCTTTTTTATTTTGTATCATTTCGTATTGTTCATGTTCAGCTTTACTGGGCACCTCATTATCTTCCTGCGTTTACTGATGAGCCATATGAATGTATCACTATTCATTTCTTAAATTGTAGTGAAATGAAAAGGAACAAGCTTTCGGTGGATGACCTACAGATGATTGTTGCAGGAAAAAAACGACTTTCCTACTTGTAAGTGTCCCGAGTTACATATGTATTATGTAGAGTGTTTCTCATCAATCGTTGACGATCACAGGGCGCAGAACGTCAAATTTGACTGTACGAGTCATTCTTGTTGTGATGATAGATATGTAGCGTTGTTTTTAGACGTGGTGTGAAAACTCCCTTAACATCAGAGACGTAACCAAAAATAAGTCCGCAATGCGTACTTTTGAGCTTATGCTTAGTTTTATTCCATTCAGTTGGAGTTTGTTTTAAAAAGTCAGTATCTGGGAGTTTAATTGCTATAAGTGAGAAGGCAATTACTGCAAAGATAAAGGTGTTACTTTGAAACTAGAGACACTGTACCCGTGGTAAAAAAGTTGTGGCCCCTTTTGTTACATCCGAGAAGTAAAACCGAACAAGAGAGAAGGGCTTGTGAGGAGGGTCAGGCTGAAAACTAGACTGGACTCCACGAGAGCAGCTAAACATTGTTGATCTTGATGTCCTCAATAGACTGCGAGCAGTCTCCCTTTTGCTCGTAAATCCGTGGGCAAGAACGCGATAAAGAAAGCAAAACAAGTTTGACTGTGAGTGTGACATGCGAGCTGCGAACTGCGAAGCCGCGAGCCGCTAGTAGCGCGGGCGGCTCGCTGCTCCGGATATCACGCTCGCACTCTCACGACCCATCGCTCGCGTGTGTTGCGTTCTTCTTTGTGCTCCTCCCCACAGATTTTCGAGCGAAAGAGACTGCTTGCAGTCTATGCCCTCATCCAAGAACTTTGCTTGTAACGTCAGAGAACAGTTGTTTCTTTACTGACTTGATTATGATGAACCATTTCGAATAGATTTAGTGACGATATATTACTCAAAAGGTAGAATTTTGATTTGAATTTTGTAACTTTGCGTTGAGGTTTTCTGTCTATTGTTTGGCCTTCTGTTCAGTTTGAGTTTTAATGATCACTATATACACAAAACAAAGCAGCAAAAAACATTTGTATAGAAGAAAAAGTTATAACTCGGTTAACTTTTAATCCTGGGTTAGCGTTAAGCGGCTTCCGAACAATCCTGCCCCGTATTCACCAAGTCAAGGTGTAAACTTGAGGTGCAAACTTGAGGTGTAAACTTGAGCCCCTGATATGGTCACGTGATACTGGTCAGCGGATACCCTGTTTTGACAGGTGTCAATTGATCATAACATGGATGTCTAATATCAAAGAAATACACGGTAAACCAAGGCTGCATGTCTCTGTCAACCTATTATTTCGAGTATGGCCGCCATGTTGCGCGACTCCGTCGTCGTCGTCGTCGTCGTCATCGTCGCCGCCGCCGCCGCCGTCGTGCGTACGTGCCCACGGGCAATACCGCTAGCCATGATAACCATGGGAAAATCAATTCATGGGTTTCCTGTTCTTTTCTTATGAGTATGGGGTTCGGCTTGGCCGCCGGAGCTCCGCTATGACTCGATGGAAACACAGAACTAGCACGAGCTGTTGGCGTAATGATGGCGCGAGCAAAGAGAATTTACATTTGATGATCAAGGTAAACAAGCTATTTTTCTTTTTTTCGTCGCGGTGTTTTCGAAAAGAAATAGAAAACATGTTCTCCGTGTTGCTATCGAGTTATAGAAACACTCGTGAAAGTGTGGGAGAACTCGAAAAAGCTGTGGAAACACTCGGCTGCGGCTCGTGTTCCCACAGCATTTCTCGTTCTCCCAAACTTCCACTCGTGTTTCGATCTATAACTCGATAGAAACACGGTACATGTTTTCTATTTCTTAAGTAAAATACATGTGATTCGTTGCGTCAGAGTCTTGTTCAGTACGTATTATATCATGCAGCAGTAACTATGTTAATTGCATCGAGTTTCAGTTTAGTTCATCAGCTACTTCAATCTACCAGTTCATATCAATAGGAGGAAATATCTGTACGTTGTTTGCCTTTATCTCTTTGATTATGTTTGTCACCTTTTCTTAGTATTATTGTAACCTATTGCTTTGTAGTCGAACACCACATGATTCAACCAGATGCGCTCTATAGAAATTACCTGTAAATCAAAGTTTTTTTTCAAAGTGAGCAATTCGTTCTCAAATCACCTCTCGGTCTGATGTCTACTTTAGTTCGAAGATAATCTCCGCTCAAGTTTACCAAGGCTCAAGTGAAAGGAAATTATGGCAACGAATTCTAGTGAAGAATCAACCACGGGCGATCGTGACAGGTGACCTACATGTAACGTGACCCGAGACAACGAAGGAATTTGACACGAAAAATCCCTTGAAGTTTTCACAGCGAAGGCAACCATTACCAAGTAGATCAAAGACGTTACGGAATACATTTCTTTTTCTCGAAAAAATAATTTTATGAAATCACTTTGCATCACTGCATGCCATGTTTTGACGTTAACTCAGCATGAATTTAACACGCCAAAAAAAAAAAAAAAATTAAATTCTGGCCTGGCGTTCATGAAAATCTTCACGCTCGCCCAAAGGGAAATTCGCTTTGGTTTGCAAAATTTCATAATTCAGGATCTGCGTCAATGCTAATTTCTGTTTGTTATTTTTAATTTACTGTCAATGAACTCAGACCACAGGGGAACCGAACAACATAACCATTTACATTCATGTAAAATAAATAAAATGTTATTCGCTAGGCTGATTAACTAGCTGAACATTTTTTCTAGGTGTTTGTTTACAGACCAACTTTCGCTAGTTAAATGTGACTTCTGTTTCCATTCATTTAACCTGCTAACCAAGCGATTCTAATTGCAAAACTGCGTAACTTTCAGAAATCGCTGATAGAGGAACCGCTTTCAATGATCTTCGCTAACCAATTCTGGTTTGAAACCCTTTTGCACGGAAATTTCCTTCAAAAATGATGGAAAGAGAAGTTCAGAATATCTAGACCTAAGTTCTAATATATTGTTCAAGTGGCTGGTCCCGATTGCCTTACTTTTTTGCCATGGAAACAAACTTTGTCTAAAATGCGACCAAACAAGATTGACGCAATCTGGACACCACGGGGTGCGAGAAACCATGCGACCACAAGTGGACTTGATATATCTGTCATCGCAACCTTGGTTACCGTCCTAAGCCATGATTGATCACAGGGTAAATTGAGCTTTTACCTTGGTTAACTTCCTATTGTCTAGGGCGGCGTTGACAATTTTCTACGAAATGAACACATTACAATTAACGCTTTCCATTGCCTGTAAATCAGCTAAAAAGGCTACGCAGTCAATAATAATTTCGGTCCAGCTCCTGGTGCATCGTGGCTGAGGTATAGTAACTTGGCAAGTTATGTATTAATGAAAACAGCTTCGGATTGGCAGCTGAAGCATCTTGAAGTTTAAGTAGATAGTGCTGGTCTATATTTTGTTAAAAACAATGGTTCGTGCTTGTCATAAATTAGCACGGATTAACAAAGTTTGGATGCTAAATTTAGGTCTGAGAAAGGTTAAACAAGAAACCACAGCACTGCAAATAACTTTATTTTACCAAACACTGTGGCGTGAAAAACACAAACATCGCACATCGAAGGGTTTGAGATGACCGCAACACCGCAAGCTGGGATTTTATTAACCGCATCACCGCTTAAAAAACAGAAGAAGAAGCTTAAATTTTGGCCTGTAGGCAGCTTTAAAGCTCCAATTCGAATTACGTTCAGGAAAATCTTCTCGCCCGCCAAAGCACAGGGGACCCGAAAACTGCATCAGCAACAACATAATCATTTAAAAAATAAATGCACTGTTATTTACCTGTGTTCCTGGGTCTGTTTGAGCCGTTTAGAAGGGACTTCACTAGAGGCATAGGTGGTTTACATTTCAACTATCATCTTGTCTGCCGCTTTGCAAATGCGACAATCCGATTTCGTCTTGAGTTTTCATTATCTTAATTACCTGTTAACACTTATCGAGAGAGTTTTCACTATCTTTGTTAACTATTATCTATCATCGGGGGAGAGATTCTCAGGTTTCATAAAGTCCTAAAACCTTCGATACGACCGATGACTATATGAGATCATGCAATAATATTGCATAATCTCACAAAGAGTGAAAACGGCTACTACAAGTTAGAGTCATATCCTAGTTTGACCATTAACCTTGACTCAAAACAAGTCCAGGGGTGAAATTTCCATTTGTTTAAAACAAAATTGCTGGACACCCCAAGGTTTCAATCTGGATTCAATATGGAAAGAAGCAAAATAGACTTCGTAATGTCCTTTACAGGCCCCAACTGTGTAAAGGAAAAGTGTGGTCCCCTACTCCTCGCGCGACGCTTTGCTGTGACAGAAAAAAAATGGCCAAACCTCTCAGTAACAGGGTTTTAAACCTGCTCGCACACAGTTTGGACATCAAATCCAAACAGCAGTGGACTAAACAAAAGGCACGTAATTGGATGTCAAATCACATTTGTACCTATTTTATGTGTATTCGGCACGCATAAATATATGTTACTGTTCAATAAAGTATTTATTATAATGGCTCTTTTAAAACTGTTGATAAATTGATGGGTCTCCACGAACCATTCTCGGTGAATACCCGTGTGAAAGCTTTTACTTACGTTTGTGACGTCACTTTTGTGAATTAAACTGAAATTGTCCTCCAAACATAAAGGTAAAAGATGTCTACTTGACAAAAAATTTTTATTTTAAGGAATGAATTGAAGACGCAATTTGTCGAAATTAGCTCTTGAACATTGTACTGTTAGCGTTCCGTAGTGCACAATTCGGACCGCTAAGCGGACCATTCAGAATTCTTCTTTTCAACGCGGACCAGTTCAGCCAGATAATAATGTGCATTATTATCCAACTGAAGCGAATACCGTCCAAATAACAGTACAAATATACAGCGATATTGTACAGTTATCTGTACAGTAGAAAATCTGTTTGTCGTACAGGTCGGCGCGCGTACGCAAAACTGTCACACTCTCCCTCTTTCGTTGATAAATTTATTGACTACAGCAGTTGGATAATAAATCTCTTATTAGATGTTTTGGTGTACCATAGTATCGCTTTATATTTTTACTCATTGTTTGAATTTTGGCTCGACCTACGGGCTCGTGAAAATACGGCACAACTCGTAAAAATATACAGCAATCATACACACCAAAACATCTAATAAGATATATATATTATATACAACGCGTTTCTTACGTAAAATACTTCCTATACACGTTACTCAAGTTTGTTCATGCTTGCTCCTTATTTACCCACTAAGCAGGGACGTTCGAGAAAATCCCATCGGCCGGACACTCACTGCAAAAGCTCTGGCTGGTTTAGAGAGCATGAAAACCTTGTAAGTTATCATTTTTCTTTTCTTTTTTGTAGTTATTATAATGTAAGATACAATTTTGAGTGGGAATCGATGTCGTTTTTTTATAAGTATTTTTTTGTTGTTGTTGATACTTCTTGTTTGTTTGATTATTTACGGTAATTTATTGGTAAAAAAATTTGCGTTCGGTTGAGAGAAGCGAATTAGAATGTAATTGTAATATCTTCCCAGACTTCAGCTCACATGAATGTCTCTGGCCACCATCCGATGAAATTTTAATTACCCTCTTAATAACAAGCGCTTATCTATTATAACGTATTTGTACTCTACTTAGATCTGTGAATAATTGCAACCTTAAAGATATCGAGAATGGAACTTTCTCGGCGATGAAGAACTTGGAAACCCTGTGGGTAAAAATATTTAGAGTCTGAATATATATACTGAGTCGAGTCAACAGCACTTATTAAAGTGTCTATGATATATAAATAATTGCTGCTTATTTGAAAGATTTCTCAAAATAGAGAAGAATGGCAAAATTCTCCACGATAAGTGGCGGAATGGAAAAAAATTCAAGAAATTTCAATTTAGTTTGATTGTCATTTTTATTACACCCCTAGTTCCTCGTGACGGAAATCCGCTCTTTACGCAGGAAAGTCCAAGCACTCACTGTTCCTTTGAAAATTGACATAGATTTCCAGCAACTCGTCTATTCCTGGCTTAAGGATAACAATATTTGTATGCAGTCATTCACTGTGACTGACTAACTTTTTGGTAAAAAATGCAACAGAAGATGACGTATTCTTTAGTTGCTAAGCATATTATATCATAAGGTAAATATTAGTTTTACTTATTGTAATGCACTAAGCCTTGTTCAAGAACCAATACAGAATACAGACGCCAGCGTCTTGTTACATTCTAGCCTACCGAGCGTTGTCCATTATCCCACATAAGTATGCCCATAAATAAGTGACAGGTGACGCGCGAGGCCCCGCGGCAGAGAACCTATACCATTTTACATATCAATCGCCAACAGGTCTGCCTCCCGCCAGTTGGGATTCTCAACCTAGTTATGTTTATTTGAATATTTATTTATCATTGTTTGTTTACATTGGTCCTGAAAAGCCCCAATGGGGAGTGGCCAATTAAGTAAACATTTTACACATCAATCACCTGATGTCTTAATAAGGATTGATTTTATTTTTCCTTTTTTATTGCAGGTTAATGCGATTGAATTCTCTGTCATTTCTACATCCAAGGACTTTGGAGGGACTCTCTGATAACCTTATAACGCTGTAAGATATATGAACCACTCAAAGAATCTCTTCATACTAATTGTTCTTTTAAGAGCCACTGCCTCTAAATATGGAGATGCGACGACAGGACGGAAAATTCGAATTTTCTTTCACTGCGCCAAAAAGGACCCCATCGGTTCAATATTTTCAGAAATACAGTCTAACTTCTCCACAACGGCCACCTTGGGGACAGAGGAAAGTGGCCGTTGTAGAAGGGTGGCAGCTATGGTGAGTTAGCGGTGTAATATGACACCTGTCTTTTTCGGAGGTGCAACGTTTTGATTTTTAAAAAATGCCTATTGCAGCATATAAATAAGTAACGCAATCAAGATATATCAATATAACTGAAACAGAGACCAACAACGCGCAACGGATCAAGTTCCGTGACCTTTTTCAATGAAAATTGGGATTTCGTATACACCGCTCGTCATTTGTTGTTTAATTGGCCGTTGTCGAGATGTAATTTTTGGCGGTTGGGACGCGCTTTAGTGGCCGTTGCCGTTGTGGTGAGGTGGCCGTTGTAGAGATGTGAAAATAAGAGTGAATGCATGGACCGTCCACCGGGACAAAAAAGTGGGGTTGTAGTGGGGTGGCCGTTAGTGGAGGTTCAACTGTATATACTTTAAAAGTTCTGGCGAGTTCATATTTTCGTGAAATCTACTGGGAAAGTTTGAAAAACCGGTCAATCAACAAAGATGGCCTGTGGAATTTATACAAAATTGCGCATTTTCACCAAGCCAGTACAGAAAGAGGAAAATTTACCTTGATTTCATTGTCACACAGTTTGTGACTGTTAGTTTAGCCCGTGAAAATTAAGGGTGCCAGACGAAAAACTAGTGCCCCCACTCTTGCTTGCTTGCCGTTGCTTGCGTGCTTACTTGTTTACTTTAGCAATCCATATAAGCACACTGACCAATTTCTTGTTGTTGATTTATTCTTTTACCATGATTTACACAGAGACCTCGGATGGAACACTTTGTTATCAATAGCTGATGGTTCATTTCGCAACACAAGGCGAATGAGTGTATTGTAAGTCTCAGCTTAAAGCGCCACTGAAACGAAATTTTCGTACTCTCTTTTATTACCCCAATTTGTAGTTTCAAACGTGCTTAAAATAATGGTGAACTTTATTTCTGTCAAATCCTAACGGAAAGTGCTTTTTTTAGCTGCTGAAATCGACTTTTTGGAGCAAAACTGTGTCCGGGCTCTGGAACCGAATTTAAGGACCTTGTGACGTCACTGGTTGTATTCACGCAAGAAGCGCTATAGATTCTCTCTTGTTTTCACTTGATTTATTCAAGTCTATTTTTCATATTATCGATACCTGCTAGTTTTCTACCTTGTGATTTCTGTCCAGTCTTGACAGGAAATACATATCATGAACGTTGGAGGGCGCCAAAGAGTGTAGATTCACCAAAATAAATGCTACAGATTAGAACAGCTCAGTTACTTTTCGAACATTTTGAGTACTCGATTGGAGATTTCGAAGACGAGTGTGGCAACTTTTATATCACGTCCTAAAGCCTAAACACGATATTTACTCGTCTGCTTTCAGCCTGGTTCTGAAATTTGGATTCTCACGTTTATCTAAGTTCTATTACACAAGGTTCGAATATATCCTCGGCAACTTTACTGCGGTAAAAGCCGTAAGCGCATCAGCCATCCGCATAATCACGAAGTTATTAACGGTCCACAAGCTTTGAGTCGAGTACTTCTTTGTACACAGAGGGCATCTTTTTATGATACTAATAAGTGAGAGTTCTTGTGGTAGACAAAATGTGTCTTTGAAAATTGTGATCCGCAGCAGGGTTTGCTTTATCGCCGCATACGTATCAGTGTAAACAAAGCGCGAATTTCGCTTCTCTTTTACACGTATCTCCCAATTGCAATATTTCACGGTCGATGGATTACTTTGAGTTCTTTAGCACATACTTATGTCTATGATCTTAATTTAATGGTATCCAAATTCAAAGCAATTCGTTAAAACGTCACTAGTTTACACTCCTTTCGAAGGTTTATTAAACAGAATTTGAACTAATTTGCATATATCACCTTTCGCCGTGGACATTGTCACGCTTTCTCTCGTTTCCTGAAAACATACCTGTAGGGTCATGGCAGCTTAGTTTACCTTTATAGGTTAAACTCGCTCCCTCACATAAAAGAAGAGGGTTTCTTAAATTGTTGCTGATTTGATAACTTGTAGGATGTAACAGATGCAACTGGACTAAAGGTCACTGTAGCACAATCTCGTCCGCGGTGAAACTCACAAAGCGTCCGGTTTCCTCGAAGCGAAGTGACTCGAAACTCGAAGCGTTGTTGCTGCGATTCGTGCAGCAGCAGTCCGGATAATAATTTCAAAAGCCGCTTTCTCTTGTTTTCATGTCTTTTTTACTTTATGAGTGTAGGTATTTTTTAATTGAGTGGTGGCCATTTCACCAAGAGTCCCGATCATTTTGCGATCTAAGAACTCCCACTCGTTTGCTTGCTTACATAAAATATCCTGCAAATATCCAATTAAATAGACTGAAAAGCCCCAGGATCGACTCTCCACCTCTTCTTGTCTAAGGCTACTGTGATTATCTGCTTTACAGCTCTGAGATGTCCTTAAGATGTTTTTTGGGGGGCTTCGAACAGTATTCTCTTCTCCCATAATCACTCTAAATTTTCAGCGCAGCATGAGAGTAATACAACCAGTGACGTCACTAGGCTGTTTTGGCCGCGCCAAGATGGCCGCCAATTTTGGGCTTAACCAGCCAACTTCGAACGGCTGAAAAAGCAGTTTTCGCTTACCGTATGCGAAAAAAAAGTCCCAGTGTTTCCAAGTAAGGTTGAAACTTTATTACTAAGCAAAAATCTCACATACGAAAATTTCGTTTCAGTGGCACTTTAAGAGAGCCTGTCTCTTAAAATCAAACATATCGCGTCAAGGGTTAAAAATGTAATGAACGCACCAGCAATAATTTTGGTTGGTAACGGAAGTTTAATTGTGGACAACTTGAACTCTTAACTACACATGTCGTTGCCAGTGGTTTCCAAAATGAATGTTACAAACATAATACATTAAGAGCGGAACAACAAATAACAACAATGGGAATAACAGAGGAATAACATAGGAAATACGAATAACATAGGGGCTGCGAGACAAACGATGAAAGTGGACATTTATCAGACGACTTGGGAATACGGCGAAATAGCATAAAGAACGTAAAGTTATTTGTTATCGCTTGTAAACTCGAGCGAATACTTTGTGATTTGCATAACCCGCGCGAAGGTACGGTCAAACTATTTAAACATAGCCGCGCGGACTGTGACTAGGAGGGGGATTGGTTCCTACAATTAGGCTAGGGCATAACTGCTTTCATTGGATAGTTTTTACGGCTCAATATCTCTTTATCTCAGAGATGTATGCATATGGGAAAAATTGCGATAAAATCACCATTTGAGGCACTAATATATTAAGTAAATTTGAGAGGCTCATATGCTAAAATACGTTGTTCTACTATCTTTAAAAGATTAAAAAAATTTTTTCTGTTCTTTTTGTTTTTGCTTTTTTTTTTTTTTGGCTGTTTGTTTGTTTGTTTGTTTGTTTTTTGTTTTTTTGCATTCTTCAAACCTCTCTTGGAACGATTGGTTACCATTGCGTTGTTATTTTAATATGAAATTAAATAATTTCATTTCGAATGCACGGTAGGAAAAGAACTTTGTAAATAAAATGAATTTTCACCATTTGCGAAACCTTGAAAACATTACAGCATTTTTTTAAATTTCTTCTTCAACCCTTTATTTATGGAGAACTAGGAGAAATGGCTCTGACAGGATTTATGTTTTCTTTCCATCTCCGGAAGGTATCTTAAATATAACAGATTGAGCAGCGTTCCAGATCTCAGAGGAATAACAAGCATTAAAGGCCTGTAAGTTTATTATCACCATCCTTAAAGCTTTGAATTGGTCAAGGATAGCTGAGATAAAGACCATTGTGGAGGCAAAGTAGCTAATTGCCACCGGTTAATATATAATTTACAATATTTCCGCTATGGAGAAAATCGATACTCTAAATAACGGCGTGTTAAGTAAACATGAGAAAATGGGGTCGATGTAAAACTCACAAGTCAGTCATCTGATGTGGAAGTATCCCATCTAATAACTAAGCAAACAAAAACGATAAAAGGAAATTAAACATACCGGGAATTTAACACTCTCGGGTAATTCCGATTTAAGACTAGGGATTAAAATTACAAAATATATGTTGACCAAAGGTCTTGTTTAGTTCTCAGGACCTGCTACTCCCAAAGGGCGGTGAAGAAAAAACGAAACAAAACCATTTTTTTCTGACGATTTTCAAATCACGAACTCGTGTAGATTAAATCGAGCAAATAACATAACATCTGTCATATACACTTTAAACCCTTTTTGCTGCAGATGGTAGGAGTTTGAATTTTTTTAATGCTCGCATTTAAGCACCGTTTTGTACGCACCACATATATTTAAATTACACGCTGCAGTGGACCTGTTACTCAGCTTTTTGGCATAGCTTAGATGTTATACATAAATTTTTACACTTGAAAAAAAAATTATGTTTAATATTTACAGTTCTTTTGTGTTCCTCCCCAGCTCTCTTGTAAAATTTCGTGCTAAAAATTTATGCGCAAAATATCCGTTAATCTATTTCTGTCACATTCTCACATGTTGGATGTAACAATAACAATAACAATAATAATCAAAACTATAACAAAATTCCCGAACGTGATTGGCTATCAGCAGCCCGATTTGGGCATTAATTGGACAGTGTACGCGTCATGCTTGTAATTGGACCTTGTGTTGTATCGATCCATACTCTTTATTTTGATCCTTTGATAGATTCCGAGATATGACAATGTTGTTCTATGAGTTAATTCCGTGTTCCGATAGATATTTTCCGTAATACAGAGATAGATCAATGTCCACGCTAGACTCCTTTCCGTTCTCTTCGATTCCTTTTCTGCACACGTTTTTCAAGTGTCAATCATGAGACTCGACTCAGACCTCGCAGATCAAACCAGCTGCAGTCCCTAACTTATTTACAACACACTCCCCCCTGATTGACTGAGTCAATCATAAGGTGAGACAAAATGTTAACTACAACTCGTAATGTCAGTTCAGTGTTCAAATCGGTTCAGACAGTTTATGCAACAGTAACTATTGGGATGTCTTCATCCCTGACCATCTGAATGTTCCATCCGCTGTTCGGCTGTACAGCTTCCGCATTAGCTATGACTTTATCAAGTTCATTGATTTCAAGAGGGTAGAGCTTCTGAATAGGACGTTTCAGAAGAGTTTTGTTGAGAGACTTGTCCACTGTCACCACTTCTGCTGCGCGCACGACGTTGTCTCTTCCCCACAATAGTTTCTCTACTTTCCCCAATCTTCATTGCTGTCTAGGTTTCTTGTCTGTATAGATGTGTACAATGTCTCCTTCTTGAATGACTCTTCTTGGCGCTCCTCCTTTAAGTTTCTGGTACTCACGGATCCCAGTCAGATATTCTTCCTTCCATCGATTTCTGAAGTGGACGAGGAGATTGTTCAAATATCTTTCTCGCCTGACCAGCGTATTCATAGGTGCAGTGACAACAGGGGACTGGTCTAACAGTCGACGACCAATCACAAGATGAGAAGGAGTGAGACGACCTTCTGATAACTCATCGTAGACGTAGGTTAAGGGCCTGGAATTTAAAACTCCTTCAGTTTCAATCAAGACTGTTTCCAGTTCTTCATAACTCAGCTTTGCGTTTCCAAGCACTTTCTTGAGACACCGCTTTACCAGTTTGACGCAGATTTCAAAGAAACCTCCCCACCAACTGGCTGTGGGAACATTGAATTTCCAGTCAATGTTCAGATTAAGAACAAATTTCTTCACTTTTCCATCCTTGAAGGTTTTCCCATTGTCTGAAATGAACAAGTTTGGCAATCCTCTTCTACCGAAGAATCGCTTTAGCACTCTTATGAACGAGGATGCGGTAAGGTCTGGGACAAGTTCAACGTGAATAGCTCTTGTGCTGGCACACGTGAAAAGAGCAATGTAACATTTGAACATCTCTCCTTTGGACTCGTAGATATTCTTCACATACAGGGGACCAGCAAAGTCCACTCCAACTTTGGAAATGCTAGATCATCCGAAACTCGAAATGAAGGTAGAGGTGGAGCGGGTGGAGTACTGTAGGCTCTTTCTAGGATCTTCTTGCATGTGGCACACTTCGAGAGTACATCCTTGACCGCCTGACGATCTTTGATAATCCAGAATTGGGCTCGGATTTCAGTAAGAGTTTCTCTGACGCCATTATGTTTCACGTTTCCATGAGCTTGCACTATCACCAACTTTGTGAAGTGCTGTTTCCTTGGTAACAGGATAGGAAACTTCGCTGAATACGGTAATGAGGAATTCTGGATCCTTCCCTTGCACCGTAGAACTCCTTGTTCATCCTTGAAGACTGCTAATTGTTCCCATGTAGAACTAGATTTCTCTCTTTCTTCAAGTCTAGTTTGGTCTTCTTTGTACCAGAGATGCTTAGCTTCATTCATGTCCTCCATGCTGATATCATGTGTTTCTGTCTTCTTTGGAGGAATTTCAGCACAAGAGCGGTCACTCTAAGAAGTTTGCTGAGACTGCTAAATCTTTCTGGTTGGATGACTTCTGAGATGCTCTGAGAACTTTGCACTGATACTGTCATAACTCTTGAGATTTCAGATGAACTTTCCTTCCTTAATTCCCTTAAATCTTCTTCTGTGACTGCGGTTCCACCTGCTTGACAGTTGGGTAAGCTTGGCCAGTCAAATTCTTCCTTCTTTAGAAATGGTGCTCCCTTCCACCAAAGTTCGCTGGGTGCAATGACGGAACTCTTAGCTCCTCGTGAAGCTTTGTCAGCTGGATTAAGCTTAGATGGGCAATATCTCCAATGTTCCCTCTTCCAAAGACTTCGGATCTTCTGAACACGATTTTGCACAAACTGCTTAAACTGCTTAGACTCTCCCTTGATCCACCACCACACAATTTGAGAGTCTGTGCAATTAAACACCCCATCTACCTTCACAGTGTGGACCAGTGCCTCGTACACAACTGTCATCAGATTTGCTAACGTTAAGGCAGCCATCAACTCCAGTCGAGGAATTGTTTCTCCACTTAAGGGGGCAACTCGGGTCTTCGGGGTTAGCAGATGTGAAGAACAGGCATTAGAGGTCGTCACCTTAATGTAAACATTTGCTCCAAACGCATATTTACTGGCATTTGCAAATCCATGGAGTTGAATAGATTTAATGTCTCCCACTTCTATCTCATCCAGAATACAACGGGGAACTGCAATACTCGAGACTCTCTCTATGTCTTCAAATAATTCCTTCCAACGTGATGTGAGATCTCCTGACAGGGCTTCGTCCCAATCAATCTTTAACCGACAAATCTCTTGAAACATGCACTTCAGTGGCAAGATAACTGGTGACAACAGGCCTAGTGGGTCGTAGAATTGAGCAATAGTGCTCAACAGTTTCCGTTTTGTTAGAGTTCCTTCCAAGGCTTGTCCAGCAAAGGTAGTTAGATCAAACTTGAGGTTGTCTTCTATCCGATCCCACGGAGCACCCATCACCTTGATCAGGGTTTCTTCATTCACAGCATTGTTTGAAGAGCCATCTTCAACCACATTAGACTTTGATGCAAGAGTTACTTCAGGAATTGGCTTAGGCGTTGCTGATATTGCTGCTTCCTCTTTCTTGATCAGCTCAGTTAACTCTTGACTGTTTGATGCCCACTTCCTCATGTTAAAGCCTCCTTCTCCGAAGCGCAACTTCAATTTCCCGTAAAGTTCAAAGCCGTCCTTTACCGAGTCGTTCCCGGATGCAAAATCGTCAACATACAAGGCTCTGACAACGGTGTCTACAAAACTTGGATCAGTGTTCTCATACTTTGATAAGTGATTCCTTAGTGTCACATTCAGAATGAATGGAGAGCATACAAGGCCAAACACAAGCCGTGTGAATCTCAGTGTGATTACTTCCGGGTTTGTAGAGTTGATGTCATCTATCCACAAGAACCTCAACAAATTTCTCTCCTCAGGATTAATTTCAATGTTCAGGAAAGCCTTCTCCAAATCTCCAATCAGAGCTACTTTGTGAAAACGGAATCTCAACAAGATATCAAAAATCAATGGAGTTAAGGCAGGGCCTGGCAGGAGACAGTCATTCAAACTATGCTCGGTTCGAGACTTCGCACTAGCATCATAGACTACTCGCAGTTTGGCAGTGGTTCTATCTTCTTTCACCACCTCTTTGTGAGGAATGTAATGAACAGTTCCAGGAAGGCATTGTTCCTCATGTCTCTTGGCAATCATTTCAACTACACCTGAGCTCAATTGTTCCTTGATTACAGTGTCATACTGCTGTAAAATGTCTGGCTTAGCTTTCAATCTCTTCAGAGAAGATGCGAGACGGTTTTGTGCCAACCAGTAGTTATCTGGAATAACAGGGTGTTCTTCCTTAAATGGGAGAGACACTTCATAACGGACCCCATTGAACTTCACCTTGGTCAGATAATCTTCAAGAAATTCATCTTCTCTTTCTTTAACTCCAAGAGTGTCATAGCCCCAGAACTTGCCCAGTTCATTTTTGAGAGAATCATTCTTTGAGACAGAATCTTCCTCGACCACCCTACACTCCGTCTTCATTACATGCGACATGTTAACGCTTGAGGGACTTTGACCTGAATTTGCCACATTTACAGACCCACTCAACACATACCCCAATCTTGTACGAACTGCTACAGGGTCATGAAGCTCCCCGCGTACCACATGGTTTTTGAACGACTGACCAGTAATAATCTGCTCCAATCAATATGGAACTCTCTCCATTAGGATTTCTGACAATCGCTCTAGCCGTTTGCAACAAAACACAGTTATTCTTAACATCTTGAGTGAAATACAAATTAGTACTCACAGTTTGTTCCTGATTGTTGCCTCTCGCTTTTCCGGTTGGAGATGGGTGACCTGGATATTCTTGGGCGCTGCACAATGCTAAATGATGTTTCCCGCCACAACGGTGACATCGAGCCTGACAATCACGACTCAAATGACCACTCCTCAGACAACCAAAACATTTCCCTTTTCGACGGAGAATTTTCTTTCTTGTTTCGGGGTAAGTTACGACAGCACATCTGGTTGTAGGATGTGGTCCATTACAGAAAGTACACCACGTATCCTTGCTTAGTGGCGGTCCTTCGTTGCTTGAAAGTAGAGTTGACGATGTTGGGGGTCTTCTGTTTTGACCTGGACGAAATCCAAATCCAAACCCATGTTTTTCCTTTGACCTTTCCTGCTCGTTTACCGGTCCCAAAGCACATCTCTTGCGAATTCACAATTCTTCTGTGAACGACTTCATGATAGTATCAAGATCCCATTCATCGGATGCCTCTCGACTCAGGATAAGACGTAATTCTTGCGGAATCTTTCCCATAATTACAGGCGTCAAGAATGTTCCATATGTTTCGGTTGGAACGCCGATTCCTTGAAGGCTTCTAACTGCTGCTTCTGTTCTGTCCAAAAGTTGCCGCAATTGCTTCAGATCGTTTCCGTCGTTTACCTTTGGAAATTGTATCAATAATTCGATATGCTTCGAAATGATGACTTGTTTGCTTCCAAAACGTTTGGTCAACAATTCAACCGCATGGCTGTAATTCGAGCTTGTCAGTGTTAATCCAGAAATTGTTTGAGCTGCAGAACCTTCTAGGAGTGATTTCAGATACTGAAATTTGTCCACATCATTTAGGCTGGTGTTTTTGTCAATGGCCGATTCAAACGATTCCCAGAAGGGATGCCAATAGATAGGATTGCCGGAAAATTTCGCATTGTTTGTTGACCCGCCTGATTTCATCCCTGGCGTTTGAAGGCTTGAACTATTAGACGACTGCGAACCCAAAATCGCTCTTTGCCCTTCCTGACTTTTTCCCTCATTTGTTTTCGCATCAATAGCTGATTCTAGGGCGACTATACATGCTTGGATTGCACTGGCGAAATCACAACTTTCACTCACGTTTTCTTCGATCTTCGATTCGTCTACCAAATCGAGAATTTCGTTATCCAATGTCTTTAGCTCCGAAAATTTATTCTGCAATGTACAACGCAAGGATTTGAGCTTCTTCAGAGCGTTAGGCTCTTCCGGTTTGTCTATTTGATCTTTTGATTCGTGGATGGTTTTCCTAACGAACACGCGGTGACTTTCACGAACCTTCACCTTCTTCTTCAATTTCGACATTGTTTATTCGAAGCCTGTTTTCACAGTTCCTTTCCTGTCCCGGGTCTTTGCACCAGAATGTTGTATCGATCCATACTCTTTATTTTGATCCTTTGATAGATTCCGAGATGTTGTTCTAAGAGTTAATTCCGTGTTTCCGTGTTTTGCGTAATACAGAGATGGATCAATGTCCACGCTAGACTCCTTTCCGTTCTCTTCGATTCCTTTTCTGCACACGTTTTTCAAGTGTCAATCACGAGACTCGACTCAGACCTCGCAGGTCAAACCAGCTCCAGTCCCTAACTTATTTACAACACCTTGTAATAGGACAGTGTACGCGTTATGCCTGTGTAACTGGACAGTGCGCGTCATTTTGCGCACGCTGTTGCGATGCACTTTGTTGAGTAAACTGCGGTGTTTTTCAGCATTCATAACGACGTTTAATCATTCAGCGCTCAATCGATGGTTTGTTCGTTTCTCGAATTTTGACATAGTTTTGATTAATTGGTAACAGGGCACATAGCCACAGTGATCTTTTCACATGTGAAGATAACATGCTATTTTAACGTGTGAAGATATCTTTTTTTTGCGCGAAAGCTCTCCTGGTATTTCATTGGTTTTTATATAATGAAACTCCTTATTACAAACTGGATTATTGGATAATGCAATTCGAGAGTTTTCATTAGCTTAGCCGCCATGGGTTATAGGGCATTATCAATGATTATACCATGCTCTACAAATATGGTAAGCGTACGCGCGATTTTCTCGGGCGTTTTTATTTTAATTTTAGTCCAGTTTTCTATATTTTGAGGGCGTTTTTAACCCTTTGAGCTCCAATTATGCATATAAGCGTAATTAATGGTCGTACGCTTGGTACCACTTGTGACGTCATCAATTTAAATGTTATCAGATATTCTTGATAAGCAGATAATAGAACTAGGCTAGGCCTCTCCGTACAGTGGTCAGGTTTAGATATCGACGACATTCCGACATCGCAAATCGAAAAACAACGTTATCAGTCTTGGTGCAAAAACGGTCGTAAAATGTTCCACTATGCCTATGATTGATCAAGGTCCATTTCTAGGCTTCGCCCGTAATTAACGTCCAACTTTTCACGGCAGCCAGAAAGAACATGCAATGCGAAAGATAGCCGGAGTAAAAGGGCCGAGGAAAAAAGATAGGAAAGGGGCAACAAACAAAATCGAGAAGGGTAATGCAAAAAAACAGTCCAAATTTTGGTTTATGCGCATGCGCGAAATTGAAATATTGCTCAATTTGGTACGTAATCCTCGAAAAATCTCTCCTTTTGGTAAAAAAAGCTTTCAAAGCAAAACTTAAAAACGGTATTTTTTGGCGAAAATTTGGTATTCAAAGGGTTGATAGAACAATTATTCCACTCGTGCATGTTGGATATGAGAGGGTTATGGCGAACTCGGTGCTACGCGCCTCGTTGGCTATCTACCATCTCATATCCAAGGCGCGCTTGCGCAATAATTGTTTTTTTTAATACACTGCATCTCACTTGTCTCTTTCACAGCAAAAGTGATCTAAGATAACCGAAACACGATTTTTTCCGCGCAATGCTCTTTTTCAAAATTGTTTCTTCATCAGAGTTTTGAGACTGTTTGTCTATTAACGTGAGTTTGATATCATTTAGGAACTTGGCAAATAATAAAATCAAGAATGTAACCTGGCTTTCAAAGTCTGGGATCAAAACCTTAATCGACCTGTAAGTATTCTGGAAGAGTGTTTCATCGACTTATATTCTATTTTTTTAATCCAAGTTTGTGTTGCTCCCCTTGCTTTTTTTGTTTTGTTTGTTTGCTTTTTTTATTTTTGTTTTCTTTTTTTTTTTCTTGTTTTCTTCTTCTTCTTCTTCTCTTTTTTTCCTCCTTGTTGTTTAGGTTGTTCCCGATCTTCCTTTTCACCTTTTTAGGCAACTAAAGGAACTTGTAAATTTGTGACAAATTCAGTCTTTCTTCCATATAGAACAATGGATGAAAATGAGATAGATGGGGTACCGCTGGACTTCTGTCAAGACGTTTACACTATTTTCATGTAAGTAGCTCATTCAGGGATCATTTCAAACGGTCACTACATTTTCCAGCTTTCACAAATTTTGTAAACAAGCATTCCCATTTTTTTTACAAATGAAGTTTTAAATTGCTTTATCTTATTGGTCCACTTATGAAGGAATAAATGTTTTCTGTGCTTATGGTAGAATAAATGTTTTGATCACAAAATTTTAAAAAAAATCAGTTTTATCCATACAAGTGATAAAACTATAAGGACGTACAACAAAGGATGCTCTGAAAACTAAAGCACAATTGAGAGTCATGGTATCATATATAGAGAGATAGGATATTACATGCTCGCGTGGATACGAATTTTATCTTCGAGTTTTCAACTCGATATCTCAGAAGTGAGCGCAGCGAACGAGTGAGATGTTGAGTTGAGCACGAGAAGATAAAATTCATATCCACGCGGGCATGTAATATTCTGTTTATTATATAAACATACTAATGATGTCGTTTTTGACGATTTTCCGAAGATTTAGATTTTCCGCGATGAAGATATGATTTTTCCTTTTACTAAAAAATCATAGACCCTTTGCATAAATGGCGACTACATTTAAATAACAATACTTATACATCGTTAGCCTCACATTCATGTAAAAAAATCCTTTGTCTTGAAACATGAGCACGAGGCTAAGAATGTACAAACTATTGTCATTCAAATTTAGACGCCATTTATGCAAAGGATCTAAATCTTCATCGCGCGCAGTGAAGATATAAAGGATATTACACGGTGGCGAGAAGATATGAATTTTATGTTTGAGTGGCAAGAACTACATCTCACTCGTTCGCTGCACTCACTCGTGAGATATTGTCTTTGCCAGGAGAACATAAAATTCATATCTTCGAGCTAACGTGTAATATTCTTTTTATTATATAGACATGCTGATGACCCCGTTTTTGACGATTTTCCGAAGATTTCCGACCACTTTCCCAAGATTTCCGACGATTCCGAAGTTCTCTTGAACAAAAAAAGCATTTTGTTACTTGCATCTTTGTCTAACCCTGTTGATGCATTATTTCAGTGTACTTGTCCATTACTAGTTGCTAATTTCTTTCATGGCATGCGACTGGTAGTCTTTTTTACACTGCAGTACACTTCATTGATAATTTTACTGGTGATTTGACTGCTAAATCAGATTTGTGAATGCGTCCTACCATGTAACGCAATGATGCTGTCACTG
>NW_028301566.1:3270000-3322500 GCF_042242905.1 Orbicella faveolata
CTCGGGCTTGAAAATGGTGCCCTCGGCCTGCGGACTCGGGCAGCATTTCCAAGACCTCGGTCACAGTTTTTCACCATACGGACCTCCCAGCCAGCAAATTACATATATATATATTTTAACGAGTTGTGCCGTATTTTGACGAGCCCGTAGGGCGAGTCAAAATACAAACAACGAGTAAAAGTATAAAGCGATATTACACACCAAAACTTCTAATAGGAGATTTATTATCCAACTGCTGTAGTCAATAAATTTATCAATGAAAGAAGGAGAGTGTGACAGTTTTTGTGCTCGAGCCGACCTGTACGGCAAACGTTTTCTACTGTACAAATAGCTGTACAAGATCGCTGTATATTTGTACTGATGTTTGGACGGTATTCGTTGCAGTTGGATAATAATTTCCAATAAAACACTCGTGTTTGTATAATAAAGAATGTAATTTCGCAATGCTGCCTAAGGAAACTGGAAAAAAACAAGAATTCTTTCGAAAAAGACAAAAATTAACTTGATGTGCATGTCATGGCAACGTAAAAAGAAAAGAAAAAGACATCAAAACGTCTGTAAAATGTCCGCGAGAGATGAAGAAGGAACCACTGAATGTTGCCATATTTTAGTCGATCATTGGGCAAACATAATTATATTATTAATTAAAACATTTCCCTTCTTAGTGACTTGTCATTCAACAATATACAGTCTATAGCGGATGGTGCATTCTCTGGCTGTCAGAATTTATCGGTGTTGTAAGTATTTCTTTTGTAACCAGACTGATGATTAAACACATGACCGAAGTAAAACACTGAAAGTTAAGCAGTTCATCATTGAGTGATTGTCCGGACATGGATAACCTCTAGCGCAGACGTCCTCTGGTTTTGTCACGTTTCCCCTGGTCGAGAATAGCCATTTCCGAATTACCTTAAGTCTCTTTCTCAAAGCGAGTCATGGTGCCCATCCTTTCATACAAAAATTAGATTTTATCCACATGCAAATTAAACTCATTTTCATATGAATGGTTGTGCTTTGATAGAGAAGCTTGGGGCAATTAGGAAATCGGCTATTCATGACGAGCCCAACGGAAAACCGTCTTAAATATGGACTGGAAAATAACGTTTCGACAACCCGAGCGGCGCGCTTATGTCGACTATCACTCGATAGAAATTTTAAGCTCGTAATCTTATTGTTAATTTAGCCCAAGGCTAAAAGATCATTCAAGAAAACAAAAATTGACTTAACTTTGAGGACTGACTTTGAAACCGTTGGCTTAAGGATATCATTGCGATCTTGTAGTGCCGTAATGCTGTTAAAATCGTGCAATCACTCACTCCATAAAATGTCTCCTTCACATGATAAGACCATCCGTTTGACCATACGTTTTTATAGTCAAATTCCACTCGTCCACTAGTCCAAGATATATGTAGCAAGCGTCTTTGCTGTGATATTATTTTGAATTAGACGATTTTGTTTCACAGATGTATCACTTGACCTAGTCTGAGTAATCAGCGCGACAAAAAAAATAATATTGATAGAATGTTGAATGCTACAAGCGAGCGTGAACTGTACGCCAGGAATTATTTCTGTACATCGAGCCTAAAAATAACCGCATCATCTAAATCAGACCTGACATGAAGCACCGACTACATACGGACTAACAATTTCAAGGTAAAGTCTGCATCCGAGCCAAGTGGCCCATCAGGCCGGAGCTTATCCCGGTTTCTGTAGCATGAAGCGACTAGGAGTATTTCTGCTCCCCCTGGATGGGATGCTAGTCCATCGCAGGGTTACCCCCAGCGTTAGGTTCGCCGGTACCCATTTATACACCTGGGTGGAGAGAGGCACTGTGAGAGTAGAGTGTCTTGCCCAAGAACACAACACAATGTCCCCGGCCGAGGATCGAACCCGGACCGCTCGATCCGGAGACGAGCGCACTAACCATGAGGCCACCGCGCCTCCCACTTTTTTTCCGCGCCTCCCACAATTTCAAGGCCATTTAAAATTATCAAAAATAACTCGATATTTCCGAGGATTCTACGAAGATTTCCCAAGAATGTTTAGTGTCAGCCTATGCATATATTACTAAGATCCATTAGCATTTACTAAGAGCTGAGGAATGGCTGAAATGTTTATGATAGCTGAAACCCCCACCCATTCATATTTGAAATCAGTCTTGTTTGTTCTCAGTAATGTTACTGCTAATTATACCTTCGGGTTAGGGAATTCTTGAAGTGAAAATCCTGCAAATTCTCCAAGACGCAATTCCTTATTTCGTCGTGGCAAATGTACTCGTGACCAGTGGTACATTCATTAACGACACCACAGGTTCCTACATGAGACTGGAATAACTTTTCACTTTGGCTATTTCAACTGAATCTCTTATTGCTGAAACGATTGCCCTATTTCGGTGTCCATGTGAGTTTTGTGAGGTCTTGTTTTGATATTTCCACAAGTTGCGGAGTCTCTCGGTGTTCGTGATTACTTAACAAATAAAGCGCGTTTGTTTATTTTAGAAACTGTTTCTGCGCCGGTGCTTGCAAGTGCGCCTAAATATGACAGAAAATACGACTGCACCCGATGAGTATATCTTTAACTCGTCAATTAATTTAAAGTTTAGTACTAAGTGACCGTGTTACTTACTTTGTATGGTTACCCTGTGACCATACAGCTCAGTATTGTGCATTCGAAATTTGATAGCCATATTTCTTTGTTTAACAAGCGCTAAAGTAGGCTTCCTCCACTGAGATACTTTAGAAAAATGGTCGTGTTTAATTACCTTTTGTTTGTATTCTTATTTCATTTCCAGGTTATTAAATTTTAACAATATTTCGCAAATTAACAGCAAAACCTTTTCCGGTCTTGGAAAACTATTGATATTGTAAGTACTTTGGTCAATTTCCAACCTGTTTACTATAAAAGCAATTAATCTCGTGTTTTGCTGATACTAAAATACCACAAAAGATGCATGTTAAAGGTAAGTAAGTGGGTCGGTCAGTCTGTCAGTCAGTCATTCAGTCAGACAGTCAGTCAGTCTTTCAGTCAGTCAGACAGTCAGTCAGGCAGTCAGTCATTCAGTCAGTCAGACAGTCAGTAACTGCGTCAGTAAGCTTGTAAGTGACCAAATACTGACACGCCATTACTGTTTACCATACAAGAAATATTTTGATTATATTTTTACATACATCTACAGTTCCTAGGTGTTGTTTGTTACACTATGTAACATATGTCACACCTTCGCACTAGCACCTATCACACAGCACGCACAACCATGTAATTAGCATAAAGCACTACCACCGCACATTTGTATAAATTACGCAGTCATTCAAATTAAACGGTCAGTTTTTCATATCGCAAACTGAGCAAGCAACACTGTGCAGGTCATAACTGGGAATGAAGAGATTACTTTTGAGTGAAGAATATCGTTGATCTAATGTTTAAACTAATTTTAGTTATTACTTCCTACTTTGTCCAGAATATGTTTTGTTTTCGTTAGGATGCTTGCAAACAACAATTTAACAGCAATCCCGCGCGACACCTTTAGGGAAACAGCCCTAAAAACCTTGTAAGTTTTCGGCAGTGAGGTATCAAGAGCTGTTTTACTCAAGTTTTCCTCTCGCAGCATTTTGAAACCAGTTGGTTTCTTTCTTTCTTTCTTTTTTTTATGTAGTTTTTTTGCTAAATTTGGCATTTCCTAGCTGAGGCTAGGCTTGTATGGGATATGGGTTATTGTCAGCCACCAGTTGGTTACCTTGCAAAGCGACAACTTTAATAGAGCTACTTGGAGCAAAAAATAAGTAAACGATATTATTTTACCCCAAGTTTATACTGGTGTCTCTTCTATCGGTCGCGTAACGACGTATTATAATTTTCAAACCCATTTTTCTTTGTGATGGCCGCACTGGGATCTTTTCATGCTGCTCAAATCATAGGATTGAAACTATCCAATCAACAACCCTCTGCAACTTCATTGGGTTTTGAATTTTGTTGCTGAACTATTGTTTTTATTATTCCATTCATTGGTCTTTTCAGTTTTAACCACGTTTTCAACTGTTGTTGTGATTGGTAGATTTTTTTCCAGCTGGCCCAGTTCAATTAAGTTGTCGCACTGTAAACGCTTTCTAAATTAAGTCATGTTGATGTATAAAAAAGCGTTACCGCTAAAACTAGACAGTTTTGTTCTTCTCCTGTTTCAGGTTTCTTCATAACAACAAGATCAAGTCCATCGAGCCAAAGGCTTTTCATGGTGTCGGCGCTCTCCATTTGCTGTAAGATAAACATTCGGGCGATGATGAAAAAATTTTTGCCTTTTAGCAATTTACTGTTGAATTCGATAGCATGCAGATCTTTAAACTCGCCACCAATAAAATTTGTGTATTAGGTAGACCCTAGACGCAGACGACTTAAGATGGTTTTTATCACTTACCAACCGTTTCTCAAATAATTCCAGATTTACCGATCTTTCTGCTTGTGAAACTAATTTTGTTTGAGCTTACCCGGGAATCGCAATTCTTACCATAGAGAAGTCGGCTGTTTCCAGAGGATCCGCAATTGTCAAAATTTGACACGCTTCTTCGTTTTATTTTGAAGAAAACAGTTAACCTAAGTAATTATTTGATCTTCTAACGGAGGTCCTAATTACGCTTTGAACGGTAAAGAACCCGTCCTTTAATTTGCTTGCAATGCCGGTAAGCCCTAACCAACATTTTGCAATAGATAGGGGTCCAGTTCAAGATATCAAAGACAACATGGAAAAATATTGTGCAATGGTGACGAAAATTTCAGTCAAATGTTCTATATATCAGCCCGCCACATATACACAGTCCGCAAAGTTCAAATTTCAGATATTTCAAGCAATAGAACCTTTTCAGCTTCTTGACACCAACTCCTGCTCACTCAAATCTTTTTTCTTTGTTTTCAGGACACTGTTTAACAATCCGTTACGCTTGCTTTCTTCTGGAATCTTCAATGAATTCACTAATGACACGAAAATGTACGTTGTGACGTAAATCTCAAATAACAGAACCTCTTAAGCTAACTTCTATTAATTAGTTAAATTAGAAAAATAAATTGGTTGATTATTTATTTCATCCACTTTTCTTTTTGGTGAAATTAGAATACAAAGCTATTTTATCATAAAGAAGTAAAAGAAGAGCATGACGTTAATTATGTATTTCGTTTCTTAGCTTAAGACTGGGTAAAATGGAATTATTGTCCACCCACAATTTTGTCATAGATAGCTCACAAACTTGTTAAATAATATATAGATTTAGGCCAGCCTAAAAGCGTAGCTCCTGAGCCGGGTTGTTCAGAGCCAAATAACCCATGAAAAGGTAAAATTTCGATTTGATTTTTGTAACTTTGCGTTGAGGTTTTCTGTATATTGTTTCGCCTTCTGTTTTGAGTTTTAATAATCACTATACACACAAAACAAAGCAACAAAAAACATTTGTATAGAAGAAATAGTTATAATTCGGTTAACTTTTAATCCTGGGTTAGCGTTAACCGGCTTCCGAACAATCCTGCCCTGTTTCCAACAACTTAACCTCAGATGAGCCCGCGATCCAATCGAAAACTAGCACTTGATCAGCGGTCAGCTTAAAAAAAACACGCGACCTCGATGAGCTTTAAACTTGAGCCCGCGATATGGTCACGTGATACTGGTCAACGGATACCTTGTTTTGACAGGTATCAATTAATCATAACATGGATGTCCAATATCAAAGAAGTACACGGTAAATCAAGGCTGCATGTCTCAGTCAACGGATTATGGCCGCCATGTTCCGCGACTCCGTCGTCGTCGTCGTCGCCGTCGTGCGTACGCGCCCACGAGCAATACCGCTAGCCATGATAACCATGGGAAAATCAAGTCATGGGTTTCCTTTTCTTTCCTATATGAGTATGGAGCTCCGCTATTAACAATAGCAGAAAGTAATCATCATCTTGTAAAATTCGTATCCACAATTCGTACAGATTATAATATATAACCGTTCGAATACTGACTTTCACTATGCAATTGCAGATCAATTACATGTGGTAAACTCCTGGAAATTCCACCAGCCAGAGATGCTGCGTCGATGTGAGTAGGAATATTAAAACAGAAATAAGTCCTGGATCGATCATCATCTCCTAACCTCTCCCAGAAAAAAATAACAAAAGCTCTCTAAGAGGACATGTGGTTACTGGATAGTGAATAACCACAATAGTGCAAAAATAGTCGCAGAGTTTTGGTCTTATTGCGGGGTACTGTTTTCAAATTTGAGTGCTTGGCATTAATGTCCTCTGCATCATTGTGAGCAACATTAGGGACCTTTACACGATGCAAGGATGGGAAGGCCGAGACGGAAACGGCAGTGGACGCGGGAAATTTTCGCGTGTCCCGTGGTGTCGCCAAAGACAAAATGCTTAAAGTTGTTTAATTTTCGTATAACTCAATAACTCTAGCTTCACAAAAGCTTTTCATAAAACCAATGACATCCCTTAGGGATATAATAGAAATATTATCCTGTTAAGCTTAAACGATGGTGAACAGACGGCACAGAACTTACTCTTCTTTATATATGTGAAGCAAACCCTCCTGATCTGTCGGTATGGATTTAATATTGAAAGAATCCAGAATATCCGTGTGCGCGCGAAGAAATTATGTAAACGATCTTTATATCGACCTGGTTCAAATAGCTTTTTGCCAGCAGAGCGTTTTAGAATCGATCCTGTCTGTAACTGAAACAAATATTTATAATAAAACAAACATTACATTAAGTTCCACGGTAGTATCAAAACATAAAATAAACATCAATTTGCAAATGCACATTTTATTTGCTGGATAGCTGCTTTCAAGGCACGGCACAATCGCATTTCCAATCAAAACCTTTCGGAAACTGCTGAAAGTCCTGCAAGGTTCGTCGAAAACAATATTTTGGCACATTCGATGATAGCTGTGCCTGATTATATGAGAAAAAAATATATAAAACCTCGTCTGCTCAACAATTAGTTCTGTAGTTCTGTATAGTTATATATTGCTTTTTTTTAAAAAAAATCCAGCTCATTTTTCCTAGATTTGCTTTTGTTTAATCTTAATAGAGGCCCCCCCGATCTGTAAACCACTTTGTAACAGCGCAATGCTGTTAGTGAGTTCTTATGCGTCAGTACGTAGCTGTGTAGCGGCGCGATGCGGTTCCAATCGGTACCCATAATTTGACCCTTGCTCACCATAGAGTCTCCAGTAGCTCAGTGATCAGAGCATCCGACTAGATCACGGAGGGTCGTGGGTTCAAATCCCATCTGGGACTCGGATTTTTTCCGAGTATACGTTTCTCCCAGAATTTACACTTAATAAATTTGGTAAGAATTCCAATAACTATGCAAAAAAACAAGAAAATGGCAAACCCATGTACAGTACCTCACTGTATGCACTCGCTGTCGCGGACGCCATCTTGGATAACCGAGCTAATACGCATAAGTTGAGTCTATGGAAAGAGTCCTGGGTCACTTCCCGTGGGACCCAGGTGCCACGAATGTGACAACAACTTGATTTTGTTACTTAAATTTGCCTGTAACACTGATCTCGGGCCAAAACAATTGGTTGCTGCAAAACTGGCTAGAAGTGCAAATTATGCTAGCAGTACTTTTTACGGAAATCGATGAAAAGTATGCTCGTGTTGACGAATTATGTCAAACATTATGCCAGCACAATCTATCAAAGCCTACTGCAATGATTTCAGCGCCTACAATGTAAGGATTTCATCCCAACCGTAGGGAGCAGCTCGACTCATGACACTGACTTGTTGTGCTCAATTAATGTTCTCAATGTGTAATCGAAACGGTTGCGTTGACCTTTACCCAAGCCTACGAATAAAGAACTGCAATATTCTAGATGTGGTAAAATAAATGCTTTATATAGTTTTATCATGGCATCATGAGACAGAAAACGCCGTATTGTTCTCAACGCAGAGGTCTTCGCGTAAGCCTCTTTTAGTTGATCTGATATGTGTTCTTTAGTTGATCTGTTATGTGTTCTTTACTTACTAACGGACCTGATGACATCACGGTTACTGGCCAGTAACCACAAAAAACTCCATCATCAATAATGGCCTTACCTAAACATTAAAATGTCAAATCAACGTGGCTCTGGAGAGCAAAAGGGAGCATGTAATCCTTTAAATTCTCACTGCATTTGCGTTCAATAAATGATTTCAATGAAGTAATTGGTGTTATTTTCTTTTGTTTTCTTATGTCCTCAGAAATTGTGCCCCCTCCACATCGTTTCACTTGAGAATTGCCGCTCCATTCTCTAACATTAAAAGCATTAGAAGTGCAGGGTTTTCGTGCAAAGAGTGTTCTGTTGGAGATGTTACCTCTACCTCTTGCTATAACTGTAGCCTCTGTACGACTGGTCATTATAGTGACCGCAATGGACTCTGTCTCTCTTGTCCGGCAGGTATTGAAGAAAGAACTTAAATTTGTCCATAGAACTGATAAAGCTTAAATTATACGTGGGTTCAAATAGCACAAATTAGAAAAAATGCATTGTTGCAGTAATTATGCATGAGACCAAATCATACAATCAAGTTCTTAATTTCCTTTTGATCTCATAAGCAATGTGATAGTAAACTTAATTAAAGTTTTAATTAAGCCTACCTGACAATTGAGAGATTAAATTTGAACTTTGAAGCCAAAAGGATGAAATATGTCTTAAAATTTGTAGGAGGAATCAGCACTTACTTTATATTGGCTTGGATCAATACTGAAGTGACAATAACTTGGATCAGAATTCAAATTCAGTAAAACGAGTTTCAGCAACGTTTGTAAATCCGATTTTCGAGTTCCAAGGTTTCTTCTCTTTCGCTACGTTGATTTTAATAAATATGTTAATTATCTAAGACTTCTCTACGTCGAAAAATCGTAGCCTTGTTAAATCTTTTGTGATAAAGTTACAACTGAGCATGCATACCATTGCATTGTAGGTGGTTTCTATCAAGACGAGATTGGGCAAATCGACTACAAGTTATGCAGCGTGGGCACTTACGTCCCGAAGGAACGTTATCCTGGAAGAAGCGCAACTGACTGCCTCGCATGTCCATACGGTAAGAGAAGTGTGCTCTTGACACTGATATTAAAAAAGTAACTTATTAAGAAAAGTAACTTTACATTAAAAACTCGAAAAACCTGTCAGCCGAAATACAATTGCCATGGGAAGGTCAAGTTTTCTAACCGGTAGCATGTTATATCAAATTGTTTAGAATTAATTTTCGGATAAGTCGCCAAGTTATAGATGTTCAAAACCGGTGAAGGTCTCAAAAGCCTTTCCAGGGTCAGAGTGGAGTTAAAAGAGGATTTATTTTACACTGAACCCCAACTGAACAATTGCAAGCCCAATATGGCATTACTTCCAATGAAAGCAATAAAAAAAATTACAAACAAACAAACAAACAAAGGAATGAATTGATAAATGAGAGTTGATGGTGCTTCCCAAAAAGTCAGTGAAGAGCTCATTGAGAAAAGCTTTTTGGAATTCGAAGTTTCTCATAAGGCAGTGGCGGATCCAGACTTTGAGCTAAGGGGGGGGGGGGGGGGGGTAGGTTTTGTTTTACTTGCCATGCCGGCTTTTCTTCCTTCAGTCATTTCTTCTTTTTTCACCCAAAATAAGGCGGGGGGGCCCTAGGTCCGCTACTGTAAGGTATATTTCTAAAGCTTTCAAACAAATTGTTAATTTCATATATCGGCAGGTACTCTTTCAAACGTAACCGCTGGTTATCATGCCTGTAAATGCCTTGATAACTTTTATCGTGTAGATCGGTTTGGAGGGTGCTTGCCATGTTTAGAAACTGGTATTTTATGTAAGAATGATACGGCGATATTGGCGCCCAATTATTACTGGAAGTGGACCAATGCAACTGCAGAAGAATCTTATAGAAGATTTCTTGACAATATTCTCACGTTCAACCAAGATTACATCAACACTTATTCCAAGTTTAGTGGATCGCTACCAGCGCCTCTTAAATGTCCCCGTCTAGCATCCTGCAGAGGTGGCATTGACTCCGAATGTCAGGAAGGATATCGCGGAACCCTGTGTGCAAGTTGCACCACCGATCACTATCTTCGACTTAACACCTGCATAAAATGTCCAAGAATGACAATCACTGCCCTATCATCCGCTGGAGTGGTAATACTGTTTCTTGCGGTGTTCATGATGGTTCTTTGGGGCGACTCAAAGCATACAGATAATGACAGAACTGTCGCAGATGTCATCATGTCGTGCTTTAAGATTGTGTTGGGCTTTCATCAAGTTATCGCAGGGATTTTCTCAGCACTGGCACGTGTTCGATGGCCGATAACTCTGATCACAATGGAAAAGTATTTGAAACTTGTTGAAGGGAATATTTTGCAGTTTGCCCCTTTGAGCTGTATTCATCCTAGTTTTCGTTTGGATCCCTTCTTAGAGTTTGCCCTAACAGTAGCACTCAACATCGTGGTTGTTTTCCTGATCCTGTTTTATCTACTTGCAAAGCAACGCTACATCAACAAAATGGAGATTGTCATGAGCGAAAAAGTGAACAAAATATCAAGCCTGAAGAAGTCGTGCTATCGAAATATATTCTTATTTCTTTTATTGTCATATCCAATGACGAGTAAGAAGATTCTTCACATTCCACCGCTGCCTGGGGTTTGTTTGAACATGTGCTTTACCAAAGACAGAAATGACTGTATTTCCCTCCTGAAGGCCGACTATTCAGTCCATTGCTTTACCGCTCGACACGATGTCTTCTGGCGCATTGCTGCTGCGTTTTCACTGTACCCTATAGCCTTCCCGCTATTGGTGCTGATACTCCTTTACAAGTACCGGGGATCCCAGACACATGAAGAGCTCAGCTTTGGTTTACGAGTATACTTTGAAAACTATAAAAATACATACTGGTTTTGGGAGATAGTTGAAATGTATTGGAAGCTGATGCTGATCTCGTTGATCCTTCTCTTTGAATCCGAAAGCCGTTCTCGCATCGGATTTTCCGTGGCCACAGCCAGTGCTTTTGGAATTGCCTACACTATATTCCGTCCAGTAAAAGGGAAATTTGAAGATCGCCTCCAGACGTATGCATTGTGGGTAATATTCTTTGACGTTTGCCTTGGTGCAATTTATTCGCAGCCTGAAGTCAACGATGCTCGCAATGAAAATGAATCTGTATTTGTCAATGTTCTCTTTGTGTTCCTGAACAGCTCGGTACTTCTTCTAACCTTAGGTAAGTTCTGTCAGATAACAATTTGCAGATAATGTTGCGTTGTTATTTGCGGCAGCAAACGTGAACAATGTACATCCTACTGTTTCTATTTATCGAACAACTGCACGTGCACTGTTCTGTGGATAGGGGAAAGAGGCAAGAAGTCAGAGAAATTCTGGCGCTCTTAAGCCGTCCTTTCTTTTTCTTTATTTTCTCTGTCTTGTCAAGACATTTATTACTATCCTAGGGGACGGTCGTTGTTTATCGCCTTGGGGGGAGCGGGGGGGGCGAGGGGTCGGAGGAATTTCGGCTAAAGATAGTAACATCTACCTGATCCCCCTTTAAATGTTATTTTATTGAGGTAATCCCCCCTCATAACTATTGAGAAATTTCGTGATCCCTTCCACGTCTTTGCACACATATCCACCTTTAGACGTGGTTTAGCGTGGTCTGTACTCTTATCGACAACCATACGCGTCATAACAGTGATCAAAATGTTGTGGACTCAAGAGGTGCAGCCGTGTGAGTCCGCAACAAATTTTGACAACGGTAAATTAGCCAGTTAGATTGCGAGATTAGTAGCAATTGTGGTAAAAAGTAATATTTCTAACTATGATGTACTTACAGTACAATGAAGCTGCCATGGTGCAGTCTCTTGATCGGTGTGTTCTGTTATCTGATCAGGATTGTTAGCAGAAGTTTTCACAGGCGTCCAATAAAGCATGACAGGGGGCGTAATTTAAAGCGAGGCCCGAAGGGCCAAGCCAACCTTGGGCGGTCAGGGGGCATAATCTCTCTGAAAAGTTTGAAACTGTAGGTTGCCAAAGATGCGATTTCATGAATTTTGGGGGGCAAAGTGATACGGAAAATGAGTTGTTTAAGATCGTAAACGTAGCAAGTAGTTTCACCTTTTTAAATACTATTTTCTCCTTGAAACGTAACGTCTCAGTCTGTAAGTTTTTATTTGTTGTCACAGTGTAGATGTGTGCAAGGTTTAATAACCAGAACAGGCGGCTACATTCGATTTTACAAACGGTGGAATTCCGCTGTTCTACTGAGAACCCTGCAACTGATGTCAGTTGACACACCAGCAATCTAACTATCCCAAGTGCTTGAAAACTGCAAAGTTACTTTTTAAAGTGCCAAATAGCCGTCCACCAAGCCCATATAGGCATGTGACATTTAACGGTCCCCCCCTTTTGAGCTCTCAGATATGACTGATCCCCCACTTCTGTTATCTTAAAAATCAAATGATCCTCCTCAAAATCCTATGCTCCCCACCCCCTCCTCCCCCCCCCCCCCCGGCGATAAATAATGACCGGTTCACAATGTGCTTGTGATTCAATACAAAATTAAAGCTCGTATGATGCTTTAAAATCTTTACAATGATAATGTATCCATATGCCAACACCTGTTGCTGACAATCTTGTTTGCCTTTTCTAGGAAAGGGTATTCTCCACATGCGATACTTCTGCGGAAATGTTACTACTTGCTTTGTGCGATGCTTTCAAGGTGTTTATCAAAGCTGCAGGGATCTTCAGAGAAAAGCAACTCGCCGCAGAGAGAATTTCGCATCACTGTATCCTGCAGAGGCATCTATCGAAGAACTTACCCAGCCACTGATAGGTCACATTCAAGAGACTTGAAATTGGAAACCTGCTCTATAGATTAGCAATGTTACTTTTGAGGCAGCGCGGAGATGTCCATGTAGTTGTTCGAAGACTTAGTTCCTTTTCCCATCTAATACTCAGTAGTGTGGAATGCTTAGAAACGACTCAGCATCCAAGAGCAAAATTAAACATGTGTGACTATTAATTAAATTACATTGACTACTATACTTACTACGGTGCTTTCTAATAGTTAACCTAAGACAACTGAATAGTGTTTCATTGGCCAGATGCATGAGATTATTTAAAAGTTATTACAGAATATTTTGGACATTAACAGTAAAACAGGCCATCTGTTTGAATGTAGAAATATAGTTATTTAGAAAACCCTCTGCAACGAAGCGCGTACTAAAGCTGTGCTTCTATAACTCGAAAGAAAAAAAAACAAAATCAACAGGAGCTGTTGACAATTTGGTAATCGAAATAAAGTAGTTTCCATTTATCTCAGTGTTTCCTAAAAGATAGAGAAAACATGTTATAACATAGCCAATCAGAATCGGGTAATTTTTTCATGTTCACTATTATGGGTAATATAAGTTTTGTAAGTAATGTTGTTATTGTAAATAATTTTCGGTAATCACGGTTATAAATAATGTGTGCTCCAATAAAAAAAAAGACCTCCTTTTTGGAAAAAAAAAATTAAGGTTTATTTCCCAAAATTAACAAGTCAAGAATAATAGAGCGGTTTTCAGTTGAGTGTCGTAAAATCAAAACCTAACCAATTACTTACCAATTAGACTACTCAGTCAATCTCAAACCCTAGTATAACCAAAACCAAGGCCAAAGTCAGATTGCCTGATTACTTTCGACACTCGATTGAAAGCCGCTCTATGTGAGGCATACATTAATTACCTGGACATCTGGTGTGCATGTTCTCGTTACATGGGAATTCGTCCACACAAACAAATGTCGATTTCTATACGTGATAGTTGACTCGGACTGCATTCTCATCAACTCTTTAATGTGGTCACCACGTCATTACGGTTACCTTTTTGTCCCTGCGAAATACCCTTACATTTCTTATAAGAGAACCCCGTTAATGCGGCCACGCCGTTAAAACGGCCAAAATCCGAACCTCTATAATCCTGTATAATTTTACTCAGTTTATATGGCCACTCAAACCAGTTATTTGCGTCTTTCCATTGTTAATATTGTATGTACCGATTTAAGTTTAATTAAATCTTCATTCCGGAGGCTTATTAGAGAAAAGTTGTTTAGAAGCACCATTGAAATATTTCTGTTAAGTCGACGTCACTCAGTTTACACCAGACCTGAAATTTAACCCTGCCCTATTAATACGGTCACCCCGATAACACGGCCAAATTTTCATGGCTCGTTGGTGACCGTATTACCGTGGTTCCACTGTAGCTTCATATTAGTAAATCATTAAAGTTCTTTCCATACCAGGTCTTGCAGAATATCTTGGAGCAGCTTCGGCTAAATATCGACTACACTTGGAAATAGCGAAAAAATGGATTTCCTCAAACTCGCCCAGAATGAAGCCCTACGTACTCTAGTTACAAACGTATTGTTTTTAAGTCCGATAAATCAATTACTATTGTTTACGCAATTTTTTCTTTTGATGCCCCAAATCGGCCAAAATCGATCGAAAATGGGCGGCATATCTAGAGGCTCGTAAACTGAAAAGTAAAAATCGTTATTACAAACTCATGATTGCACGTCGCGTTTGTACTCAGTTCTTTTTTTTGTATATTTAGAGCTAATTAGACCACGATTTGATGAGATATAAAATTTTTCACGAATTTTGTAAATGCGCAAAGTGTAAGAAAAAATTACTTAGTCTGCACGGTACGCAGTCTGCATGGTCTGCGTTTTGCCGTGACCGGCGCGATTCGAACGTGATTGTACGAAATAAGTGAACAAGTTTGACGCAAACAAATAAAATCAAGCAATTTTAAAACGTAATGGAACTTGACTCTTGCTTCTAACTGATCAATTTACATTTTGGGGGAATGTTTTTTGGGGGTTGGCTATGGAAACTGTCAGTGCAGTTCAGTTGGTTTTTACTGATGAACATGCGGTCGACATGTGTAATTTAATGCAGCGGGCTGGTGGAATGTTAAACATTTCTTCTTTTAGAAGTCTCCAAATCTGAATCCAGCTTCTTTTGAAGGTTGAAGGTTAATCCTAGAAGACGACTCTGCTATAAATATAAATATTCAGGTAGGTATCGCTATATAAAATATACTTCAAGTTAGCAAATTTCACCACAGGTTTACCAAGCCCCTTGGAAGCCGGGAACATTATTATATGACAATGCGAAACAACGTAAATATAAGAGTTTGAATGGGAATGTAACGATCGTATGTAACTGTTCGCAATATGGAGAATAAATTGAATAAAAACGACTTACATCGACCTCTCTGTGTATTCACCAATATTGTTTATCGTTGCGGATTTGCCGGTAATTTAGACCAAAAGGCCGGGTCACTAGGCCATTTTTAATCGGTCGGGGCACGCAACTCAGTATGTGACTGTTGTGGCTAAATGTAACGAAACGAGTGCTTTATAGAATTTCTACGGGAAATTAACCTTAGGCCTAAATATGAAAGCTATATAAAGTTATGAATGTGCAAATAAACCTCACTCACATCAACATAGGGTTGTTTTTGTGTCTGTGATGCAATTTGGGCGCAATTTATGTCCAGTGTAGACCGTTTTGTGTTTTTTGTGACAGATTGTTGCGATGTCCTTGGTTGACGTCTCCCCACATAAAGCAAAGCAAGGGCGGGGACTCGTGACTCTCACAAACCGCTCTCACATCACAAGGCAACGCCATAAAAACACCACAGCCATAAGACCAGACAAATTATAAGGGGGGGGTAGTCAATACACACATAAGCCCCCGTGAGGCGAGAGGAGAGGCTTAAGATGGAAGGGATGGCAGTTAACGAATCGTGGTTAAAAATCGTAATATTTCGAATTCAAGAGCTATATGTTCCAACGTAGATAATGGAGGAACGGTCGCGAGATTAGTTTTCTCTTAGCATCTGGATCTATCCCATGATCTTCTAAAGGTCGTTTCGGCCTCGAAAACATTTTAAGTTCTCAAGAAGTACAAGGAGATTTAAACTTTTTTGTGTCTGCACCGTTCAATAATTTGAAAAAATTAAAGGATCCAAAACACCGGTATGATTGGCTGATTCAAAGACAATCGCGCGACATGATTTCGCCTCACGGGGGCGAGTGTGTGTATTAGGGGACTGGCGACAAAATTTGTCTTTTGCATCCCTTACACAGTCTACTTTGTACGCGTGGCTGGCGTTTCGAATTGGCCAATGTGAGTGCAGAATGTAACATGATTGCGATCACGCTTCAACGGCCGTAGTCGCCAAAAAGCCGAGCGCAAGGGAAGATAAAAGAAAGCGACTCTTGTTTGAAATCTCTCTGCCTATAATCGCGGTACGGTCGCCGTGACTAGTTGATATGATGGGGAATTAGAATTACAGAAACGTTTGGACTGCGTCGGCAGCTACGTGAAACGCTTGGCTATTTGTAATTTTGATGTGGATACAGATAAATTAACCCTCGTAGCAAGTCTGTGAAACTAAAATTTGGAGGGTTAGCCCTTGTTCAGAGGCAAGTTTACGCTCGAAACGTCAAATTACGTTAGGCGGTTATTTTACCAGGAATCAGGACTTTCTTGATGTTTGTTTAGCGGGTTCAGCTGACTTTGGCATGGGTCAGAGAGGTTTAGAAACAAGGAGAAAAAAATGCCAAAAAATAGAAACTTGGATGTGTGATTGAGACTCACTTAGGGACGTTCATGGAGGAAAGAGGTTTCTAAATGGTGTGATATGGGTGATACTAACTGCAACTTCGAATTAACGAAAGGAATTACTCCATGTGCGATTCTTCTGGCAAGTAGTTTTTCTGTGTCCGTTCCGATGTTGCAGTTTCTCTCACCAAGGAATTGTGTTTCTTAAAATCAAAATGGTAGGATAATTCAAGAGATTGTTCCTTTCTGCCCCAGGAACAGAACTTTTCGATTCACGGGCGTACTTGATATAACAGAATACGCGATGGACAGGCAATTAGTCACTAAACAGTTTTAATTTCTGGTATAATTTTATACACTGATTTGATTTAACATTGGTTTATTAATCAAAACCGATTTTAGGTAAGTTTGGCACCATGCATATTATACATGTATGTTTTATCTTCCCCTCTTTTCTAATTGTGACGACTGTGACTTACATGCATTGCAGAGGGGAATTCATCAGACTAAGTTTATCTTATAAACGCTACACATTTCTTGATTACTGTACTTTCGTCATCGCGAGCTTCACTAGTGTATCGTAGCAACAACATCAAGGCAGAAAAACATGATATGATCCTCGTTGAAAACGCTGACTTCTAATCTGACAGTACCCATCATCTAATAGATAATAAAATAAAAAACATGTAAAAATTCCGGAATCAGGAATGATAATACAATAACAATATCAACAATTTAATTCTGACAGTTTCCTTAATATTTCTTGCCAGCTACCTAGCTCTAATTTTTAACATATTTTTAAACGATTTAGAAATAGACGACTTGGATGACGTACATCATGGTTAGTGATCACTCCGACAATTCAGACATGGCTTTACAGCAGTTTTTAGATTGGACACGCGACAATCAGTGACATGAAATGCAATACATCCGAGTGCAAAGAATTAATTTTTAGGAAAAAGAACCATGCTACTGATGTCAAGTAAAGTATAAATCAATTTGAAAACTTAACTATTCTTGGTGTCACTTTTCAATCCAATTGTAGGTTTACGGAACACAAAAAGACGAAAACTGTCTGAAGTCAATAAATGTCTATATGTACTTAGGGGGCTTAGAACTAGGAAGAATTTAATCAGGACGAAACTGATTTCCCTTTTAGCTATCGTCCATTCAAAGGGTTTTATAGCCTTCACATATATGGAGCAAGTGAAGCTGATCTGAATATTGTTCAATCCTTTTTAAAAAGGTGATATAAGAGACGCTATACTTCTGGCTTGTATAACGTTCATAAATTTTGCGGAACTCCTCTCCGTTAAGAAGAGAGAAGATTACGTCACTACGGTCGCATAGCTCCGTGCGAAAGTATCCTTTGCCATTTTACTGTCAGCATTACTCTGTCTTAGTGGTTCAAGAGCGAAGGGTCGCAATTTTCACATTTTGGAAAATGACTTTTGTTTGGACAATGTCTCGGCTGGCATTGTATAAGTAGTACTTTTATTGCTAGTAGTATTCATGAGAGGACGAGTAAGATTCCATAAATATTAGAATGTATATTGTAAAGTTTGAGAGTAATTTTCTTTTTTCTTTTTTTCCATTGCTTCTCGCGTACAATCGATGACACAAACCGCAAATACTTTTGCTACGTTTCTGTGACATTTTAAACAAGTCATTCCAATTCTCAGGTTTTCTCAATTCAATTCATTTCTGTAAACTACATTGTTATTTTAAATAGTTTGTGCAGTAACAATTATTATTATTATTATTATTATTATTATTATTATCATTATTATTATTATTTTTATCATTATTATTGTTATTATTGCTATTACTATTATATCATCAATCTGGTATTTATTGTTCAACCACTTATGATATCTACACGGATTACCTTTAATAATGATGGTATTTCGGGCGTTATACCAGATAAGGTCCACACCGAAGTTTCTAAGATCAATGGAATGTTTTTCATGTAACTGAACTGAACTGAGATTTGTGTTAAAGAATTACACATACAGTATAATATGATGTACTTAATGTGGCTTAAAATGAGACAGAACAGAAAACCCTGAATTTGTGAAATTCAGGACACAAGTCGGTAAACAGCTAAAAACTTGAAAGAAAATCGCACAGTGACAAAACCTTTTCACTTCACCTCTGTAAGCTCTATTTTTGTCCTTTTAGCCCTGACTTTACAATAAATTATATTTATACCCACTAAGGGACTGATGGAGCTGTCTTTCTGTTAAATATGTATTTCAATGTTACTGAGTTTCATTTTGTTCCGCTGTCAGTGATAGAAGACAAAAATGACCTATGCTGCATTTTTCAGTACACCGAAGGATTGACAGTGCCAGACAGATGTATTTTAGGCAAGTCTGTTTATTTTTGCCAAATATGAGCTTTAACTGAATAAATTGGCCGACATCTAGTCTTTCATTGACAAAATTTAGTGCACATATCAAACAATAGTACTTTCCGAGGATTTGTAACTGTACCCTTATACGAGGTGACATTAACTCGACAGAGTCAGGCCGATGTTTTCAAGTTTATTCCAGTGCAATCCGTCTTTATCTTTTCCAAATCTGCCAATCAATGCCCCCTTCCGGCTTCCTTGCACATTTCGTTTGAGTTCTTTTGCAGCTTTAGTCCGTTAATGTGGTATTTCAGTTCGAACAGCTGGTAAGCGCGTAAAATAATTGCGTAAACTTCGTAGATCTAGCCCTCTTGATGAGGTTGACCAGGTTTTCTTTTGCTTAACTACTTACCACCAGCAGCTAAACTGCAGAGTCTAGGAGCATAGATGCATAAGTTGTCCCTATCTCTTAGTATGACGCGGCCGTCTGATACCGATTTCAGTTCATACTGTATCGTCGCATCCAAAACGTCAACCACTTTCAGAGAGAAATATAAATGTTAACTGTGATTACAGAGTAAATAACCCGTTAATCTTATCACAATCTAATTAAAAGTGGCTTTCTGTAATTTCTTGGGTAGTTAACGTGAAATACTTATAACATGAAAATTTATAAGCTTGATGAGATAATTAACCTTGCTCTTTCGTATCTACGACAACAACTCAGCGAATTATTTACTAAATCAAATATATTCATGAATCATTATAGGGAAATATACCATTTATTTATATTGCAGTAAAAATATCAAGCCATCGTTATCTTTATTGCTCTCAACAGCTAAGCAGCAGGAACAATATGCCTTTCGCAACTGTACCAGCCAGGGTCGACTATCACGCACAGAAATCGAAAGCGAAATATCTAATTATTTTAATATAAATCCACTTTCGACTAGTAAATTATCGAGTTCCTCTTCAACCACGGGAGGGGGCGTACTCTGTTAATGTTTGGGTAGGGGTGTGCCGCTGGGACACTCAATCACTTAAAGATAATATAACCTAACTTTATTTAGTAGAAATTCTACTAGTATACTAATACAAATGCTGCAATCTGATTGGCTGAACTACTCGTATACTATCATTCATTAGAATGCAGTAGCTGTCGGTCGTCCACGAAATGCGACGTTTTTATCGTTTTTCCGAAGTTTTGGAAGAAAGTTTGGATGTAAATGGATAATTAAATTCCTGAGAAGACTAAAAGAAGGGGACGGATTCTTGACTTTAAAGACTTGAAAATATTGAAAAACCGGTGCGCGCGCGAACAAAACTGCAAATTTACCGAGGACGATTCAATACGTGCGATTTTGTTAAAGCGTAAGGTTCAATAATGCGTCGAAAAGTATTTGGAAACCATTATTTGCGATAATTTAAGTTAGAATTCTACTAAAACAATTAAATTATTCGCTCTCGATTTCTATGAGGCGATAGTTGATTCGGCCTACGGCCTTATCAACTATCACCTCATACAAAACTCGAGCTCATAATCTAATTGTTAATTATACACGGTTTTTCCATCAGTCAACAAAGTTACTGGACTAGACCATGATCAGCTTCCTTTTGCAACCCTCTCCTGGACTAGGCCGCCAGAATCCATACCCTATCCTAGACCAGCTTTTTTCCATGCAGAAACTTTATCACTATAGTAGTCAAACATACGCTAACTAAACCATAACCAGTATCTTACAAAGTCACTCCCGAGTTTCAATGTCTATTATAGAACCTCGAGTAAGAAACCCTGTTCTACACAATTATTTATACACTGGCCACTTTTCCGATAAATTATACCCCATTCTAGACCAAAACTGTCTAATTTCTATAGCGGCACATACTCATATATCTTATCAAGAGAAAATTTTCTCTTGATCTTATATATGAGAGTACCGGGGGCTCTTCCCTTGGGCTCTTCACGGACACTTTGAAAACGCAAAGAAGCTGCCGCCATTTCGTTGACAACCGACGGCTTCTAGGCTACTCACTATCTACAACAGAACAGATAGTAAGCGACGTAGCCGATAAGAGAACGGCGTTCGTAATGGAAAGTTAGTAGATTTCTACTAAAACTGGATAGAAACAGGGTGAATTTCTTCAATTTCTTAATCAGATAAAAGTGTTTGGTAGCTGTTATCTTTCAGTCATTCGAAGATCGTCTTGATTATTTCAAGATCGTAAACATTTCTCCTCCACAATCAATTTAACTTAAACGGTATTGCTTTCATCACGTATTATATTTTGCAAGCTTGAATCTTTGCTTACATCCAAACTGATTCTTCTAAAATAAGCGATGAGGGAGTCTGTAGAAAAGCAAAACAAAAATACTCGAATTTATTGATCCCCTACTTGTATGGCAAAAATATATTTTACAATAACTGTCTAATTTCTCGCGCGCTGATTGGCTCATTTTTACCATCAATAAGAGTACAGTCGGATAAAATTTTAATTTACGCAATCTTTCAAGTTAAACTTTCAGCTGTCAAACTGTCAACTTTTTAATCAATGAGATTTTATGGACTTTTTTAAGTAGCAAATCAAAAAGCTAGAAAAGCTATTGACAATGCTCGCGTCATTTTGAATAAAATACACTTATCTTTGTTTACGGCAAGTTTACGGCGTCTTTTCCTCTCATTTATTCCTGGCATTTGACCATTCTGGGGTCTTGTTATTGTAAAAAACAAATTAACGTCTACTCCGTTTAATGCGGAACCACTCGCCTGCGGCTCGTACTTGGTTCCACAGCCACTTTGACAATGTTATGACGCAATTTATCATCAATAAGAGGACAGACGCATAAAAAACTGACGTCAATTTGTTAATTTATGAATTTATCATTCATGGTGAAAAAAAAGGACAAAAAAGCTATTACGACAATAAAAACATGAATGTATAAATTCTAACTGTAAATTTAACGTTCGCTTACCGGGGGTTAACGTAACGCTCATATTTGCTGGTTTTCGAGATGGTACAAAAGGCCAAGGGTACACTGTGGCTTTGGCAGTCTCATTGTGTGAACCTGTGAACAAATTCGGTAATACTGTTACTTTTGTAGGTATCTCAGGCCTGTCAATATTGTCCAGCGTACAAAACAGAGAGTAATTTTTTAATAGCAGAGAGTAAATTGTAGGTCTAGATATTTGGGATATGACCTTATTTTAAAATTCTTTGACTCGTAGAAGTAGTAAATTTGTGTCGTGACCTCAAATCTTGTCATTTACCTTTGCTGAGCTACATAACTCGGTGGGTGTAACACTTATTATCTTATTCTAACAAGCCATGGGCTTTTTTCTATAGGCTCGGAGTTTTGCTTCATTCCTAAGGGGTATTCTCAGAAAAATTGGGTGGGAGTATGCGGCCCTTTTCGCAAAACCCTCACCCTATTAATGACCAAAATCTGCGATTTTCCCTACCCTATTTATGACCTGATCAAAATTGGATACCCTATTTATGACAGTTGCGGCTGACGCAGTTGCCCTAAACGTAATTTATCATGAAGGGCTTTTGTGTGTTTATGGTCTTATCGATAACGATGAAAAAGTAGCTTCTTCCACCCAATTTACGACTAGAGTGCAAAAACCATACACTATTTATGCCAAAAATGGCCAAAATCGATACCCTATTTATGACCAAAAAGGTTGAAAAACCATACCCTTTGGGGCCGCACATACCTATCAAGCCAAAATAAGGGAGTGCCCTCTCCCCCCCCCCCCCCCCCGTCCTCTGGGTTTCATTCAAACGAATACGACTAGTGTCACGAATATCACATATCTGCAGAAAACGAACCATGTTATTTCATTTATGAAGAAATACAAATAAGAGACAAATAACGGATAAACAACGATCAAATTGTTTCACTTATCCCAAGAGTGCTCTATATACAAAATATGCAAAACAAAATAAGAGACAGTTATATAGCTAGAGACACCATTATGTTGCCAATTATAAGAAAACCTCTCATTGATTGCATTTGGTGTTTGCAATTATCTGTTCCTTCGGGATTTATGTGAATATTTCCTTATTTCTTTTTCTCTTGGCGAGACTGAGGAAATGCACGAAATTTCACGCGCGTTTTGTCAAAATTCTTATAATTTCCCAGGCCTCAAAGAGGAGTAAATCATTTGGTTACATCATAGGTGACAAATTACGCTCACAATCGTGGGTGTTTGACTACTTTATTGTTTCGAGAAATTTCGCGCCAAATGTTACCTTGGCATTTTTTTTAATTTCACATTTGAAATTACCAAACGGTCTTGATAGCACAAATGCAACAATTATCTTAAATGTAAAAATTATTTTCTCTCCGTTCAAACTTAGCACTATGTTTAATACTAAAGATTTTGTTCCTGATTCTGTTAAATCACGTGTTGTTTATCAGTTTACATGTGCGAGCTTTGGAGCTCGTCATATTGGTGAAACCAATAGGCATTTTAACACACGTATTAATGAGTATCTCTTTCGGGACAAAAATTCCCACATTTTTAAACGTCTTAGTGCTTCTAAAGGTTGTAGGGATAAGTGTTATATTTCTTGTTTTAAGATTCTCGATCATGCCAGCACGTAGGAACGAATCGAAAAACGAGTATATTTTCGGCTAAGATCGGACCCTGCATATACTGTGACTAAAGAGATTAGAATTCCGACTGACAAGTGAGAGCAGGAGGAAGAAATGGTGAGTTTATAAGAGATGAGATCAAACTTATGATGAAAGCTATTTTTATTATGAGAATGGCGGGAGAAAATTACTTCATTAACCAAAGTGATTAATAAAAGCAAGTTGTGATTTAACACTGAGCTGAAATTGAGATCAAAATATTAGAGGTATCTTACCACAAAGCCTCAAGTTTTTGATTTCCACTCCAGCGGGAAGTCCCGCAACACTAGTACTAGACCAGACCAGAAGGCAATGGGTGATTGCAAACAGCTGCTGACTTCTTAGCATCGCCATTGTTTTAAAAATCCAAGGGCTGAGAACAAAACCTGCGAGTAGAAATTCAAGATCTAATTTTAATCAAGGAACAACTATAAATATTCATTGGGGCAAATTAAGATCCATGCATATTGTATCCTGTGTTACGAAAAGGAAGTATTGTTTTCAGAGTGGTTTGAGAGTATAAGCAGGTTCGCAATTTGAAATCGACACGTAGAGAGTAGGTCTTCATTTTCATATACCTGGCCTCTGGTTAACAAATCTCTTACCAGTGGCGCATCCAGACTTTGAACTAAGGAGTGGGGGGGAGGGGGGCGGTTTTGTTTTAGTTGCCCTGCCGGCTTTTCTTCCTTCAGTCATTTCTTCTTTTTTCACTCAAAATAAGGGGGGGCGGGCCTGGGTCCCCCGGACCCCTCCCCTAGATCCGCCACTGCTTACGATAGTTCTTTTCATCTATCAACCGATTTTCAAACCAGATTGAAAAGCAAAGGGAAAGATAACTTTTAAGCTGATGAATTTGTTGCTGTTGAATACTTTTATTGGTCAATGCGCTTAAAAGCTACACCCAGCTAGTTATCAGGGATGCCACTTGAACGAAAAGAAACAAAGATTTCAAATAAACATATTAGGTTTAAGAATTCTAACTGGCGGGAGGCACACCGTATTTACATGTGTGAAGCAGTTGAACTAGGGTCTAGCGAGACACAACTCTTGTATAGTAGTCGGAGCAGGACCACTCGGCCACGCTGCCTCCCCATGTAGCTCAAGAAAGCAACCTGTATTTCCGTCAGCTGCTGTTGTTCCCGCGGCAGGCACGTGGCGACAGGTGTGGTTTGTTTTTAAAGCTAAATAACAGGATTCGCGTATTCCTACTTTCAATTCGGTCGTGATCTCAATAGTTATGGACTGCCCACTGTTTCTAAATGTTAAGAATTTCAGAGAAGGTTTATCTTGTGTCGTGGCTGCAGTGAACCTAGCGGGTCCCCTGAGGTTTCAATAAGCAATGGGCTACCCTGGTTAAATAAAGTTACTGACTGACTGACTGACTGACTGACTATCCCACTTACTTACTTACCTACTTACTTACTTACTTACTTACTTACCTAAAGTGGTTTCGTAGGACAATACCTACCTTAAACGTGCAGATGTAGCTTTCGATGAGCATTCGATACCCCTTCTTCTTATATGAAAGAAAAACTTCAACAAGCAGGAATCGATATCAGTTTTTACTTAAGATGTTCCATAATTATCCTTATTATCCTTTTATGGAAATTTAAACACAATAGTAATATAGTAGTAAGTAGTAAATTTAGCCATTGGCTAAATTTACTTCGTTCCATCAATTAACATTTAAGGGCGTGTGGTGGGTTCCCGGCAAAATATTAATTTCAGCCTTCTTCGAAAGCCGCTTATTGGTCAAGAACCGTCAGGAATAACATAATCGGTACTTTCGATCCTCTTTCTAAGTCTTTATTTCTGCGTCTGTTTATATTAAAGACAGAGATCACCCTGAATTTTCCTCAGCTTAATTCTGAAAGCGTGCGGTTCATCTTCGAATTAATCACAGGCTTAAATTGGTCCACAGCGTATTGTAAAGACTACTGGATTCATACCCAACCTACGTTTTTTTCAGGTGAAATTTCAATGTTGCTACAATAGTAGTTATGAAGTAATATTGATTTGATTTTTCATTTAGAGATGAGTTTGAATATCCGATGAGTTCCCGACGAGCCTTGTTTTTGCATATCAGCTCTGGTTTTCATTTTGGGCGGGAACGTGTTTATCGCCTGAAAGATACATTTTTAAAATTTTTTGCCTCTGGTTTATCGGTTGATTTTTCAAAATCTTCCTTTTTTAAGAAATGGTAAACATCCACTGTGTTAGTTAACTACAGAGTTTTCTTCCCAAGGATGCAACTGGGAAAAGAGAGATACTAGGAAGTTAGCATTTTAAAACAAAAATCCAACTTGTTTGTGTTTGTCTGCTTCGACTTTTTGGAACACTGTTTTCTTCTCATACTCACTCAGGTCTTTGTATTTTAAGATGAACTCTTGAGAAGTTCATCACACTTTAGCGTCAATAAACTTTTCATTAACTTTGACGAAAACTTTCTTTTACGGACGGGAAGTGCAATGCAGATGTAATCCTCCTCCTCAGAATATATAATAGATAGTCTTCACTTCCGCCAAAGTTCCTAACAGTAAAATCTCGATATATCGAGGCTCTGTTATGATGAACACATTCTCCCAATCGCTTGGTGCTTCTTTACAGTGTCGGACTCTCTCTGTATTTCATTTTTTCGGTTTATTCCGTGTCATTTACCATACGTACAATTTTTCCTAAACTCGAAACCTAAAGGTTCGAAACCAAGACCGGAAATAAGAACTGACGACAAAGTCCAGCTAGTGAGTTCAGCGGGCAACATTGGAGTTAAAAGCACTTTTCGACCAAGACTCGTTATCGGCATCTGTGAATGAAATGCCTCGATTTCTACTTTATTCGAGACTGTGATAAACACGGCTTCGTACAGCACCAAGGAATCTGCAACAATACTTTTCAATAAAAATAGAAGAACGGTAGCCAGGACAAAACATATTAAAAATAAAGAACACATGAGGAATGTGATGTCTTACGCAAGAGGTTCCAACATCGCTAAACACGCTTGGTCTTCAAATCACTCTATTGACTTTAAAAATTCCCAAGTGATTGACAAGGGTTCTTCACGTATTCGCAAGACGTTAGAATCATGGCACACCGCTTCGATAGATCATGCAGATAACAATTCTAGACCGCTCCCCAATCAGTACTCTATTCTTTTAAAAAAGAACAATTAGTTTATTAAGAATGGCTGACTGTTAGGATCGAGAAACGCCGGTCAACGACCCATTTGGCAAATCGCTCATATTTTGCCCAAAGATACCCTTAGGTGACCTTATTCTAAAAATCATATTATAAGGTTTCAGCGAAGTTTTATTTTTCAGAAATTCGCGAAAATTTGAAAGCGCGGTCAAAGTGCGGTTTTTCGTGTAATAACATGACCGAAATAAGGTGCGAGGACGAAGCGCTGCTAAAGTCTTAAAATAAATTCAATTGACTTCAAACTTCACACAAATGTGGAACAACCACTCTAATTTATTCCTCGTTTTAAACTAATCTCAGATATGTTGATATAGTGGTTTTCCAAACCATTTTAAAAACACCTATGAAGCGTGTGGAAAATAACAGCAAAATATAGGTCATGTTTAACAGCATAAAACTGCATCTGGTACCTCACTTTCCCATTATTTTACTTTACAGCCTTAAAATGTCATTATTAAACATATACCATGCCAAGTCTCATGCTCGAACTCGCAGTATTTCCCTTTGAGAAAAACGAAAATCTATGTCAATGTGTTGGGCGCAAATAACACAATAATTATACACGAACAAGAGACAAATCAATTTCAATGGCGAAAGTAAAAGGCTACCAGTAATTAAAATCCCGTCAATTCACTGCCATCAGTAGAAACATAATCTCCACTACATAAAAACTGTTTTTAGACGTTTTCGATCGAAACATTGCGCGTTAACTTTGCTTATTAAATTTCCCGTCCGCCGTCATGTCTAGTTTGTCATCGTGTGTATTTCCTTTATGTAAACAACACTGTGAATGGTTGTCATAACAAACGCAAAGAGATTTTCTGGAACCTCGATGTTTTCGATTCTCCAAAACGCTTTAAGTTCGTTAAGACACAATAATGGATTAACTTGGAATGCTGTTTAGCATTAAGGACGTTAAAGGACCGTAAAGTAATCGAGTTGAAATATCTTGAAGCAAATCAAAATCGCGCCCTTACGCTAATTGCTAAACAGCCGATCTCCGTTCAAGTTCAAGAAGTCGAGAGGTTAATCCGGCGATGTATTACCGGTACAACAACAAAATCAAACCGAGGTCATCAAAAGTGTAAGTTTAAAAATGTAGTGGCAAGTTCGAAATAAATTTCGCCTATATAAATTGGAAACAAGAAGTGAAACGGTCTGACCCGAAACAAATAAACGAGATATTAATACGACTAATTTAATTCGAAAACGTTACAGAAAACATACCTAAAAGCCGTCGATTCCCCTCAGTACCACTCCACATTGCCTTAAAGAGGCCAAGCTGCGTGGCTGTAGCTACAACTAAGAGCCATTCAAGAACAAGAAAAATAATTGCTCCTGGATAGGACAGCTTTAAAAAGCGCATTTCAATCTACTGTTGAACATTTGCGCGAGAGCAGTGAAAGCGTGACTGGGCTGCTCGTAGGGTTGTGTGACAACTTTTACTGAGTCTCGAATATCAGCCACGCAGCATGGTTGCCGATATAATAAAAACACATTCATGAGGCCCCTGATTCTTACAGCCTAAAGCTTGGCCTCTTTAAGGCAATGTGGAGTGGTACTGAGGGGAATCGACGGCTTTTAGGTATGTTTTCTGTAACGTTTTCGAATTAAATTAGTCGTATTAATATCTCGTTTATTTGTTTCGGGTCAGACCGTTTCACTTCTTGTTTCCAATTTATATAGGCGAAATTTATTTCGAACTTGCCACTACATTTTTAAACTTACACTTTTGATGACCTCGGTTTGATTTTGTTGTTGTACCGGTAATACATCGCCGGATTAACCTCTCGACTTCTTGAACTTGAGCGGAGATCGGCTGTTTAGCAATTAGCGTAAGGGCGCGATTTTGATTTGCTTCAAGATATTTCAACTCGATTACTTTACGGTCCTTTAACGTCCTTAATGCTAAACAGCATTCCAAGTTAATCCATTATTGTGTCTTAACGAACTTAAAGCGTTTTGGAGAGTCGAAAACATCGAGGTTCCAGAAAATCTCTGTGCGTTTGTTATGACAACCATTCACAGTGTTGTTTACATAAAGGAAATACACACGATGACAAACTAGACATGACGGCGGACAGGAAATTTAATAAGCAAAGTTAACGCGCGATGTTTCGATCGAAAACGTCTAAAAACAGTTGTTATGTAGTGGAGATTATGTTTCTACTGATAGCAGTGAATGTAACGTAGTCTAAACGAGACTAACGATGCTAACACAACGGTTTTTAATGAAGCTCATAAAAGCCCGCCATTACTAGCCGTAATACAATAACAAACTACATCCGGGATACATCTCATTCTACTGCGCAAGCCCGAAGGGCCTATGACATCATAACATCGTTACATCTCCCTCCTTGAACGAGCAAAACAAAGAAATGAAGGGACGGTAAGGTAGGTAATGGACGAAAGGACAAGTGATTAAACAAAACAACTCTAACACTGTTCACTGTTCAGAACTGTTCGAAAAGCCTTTACACTGGATTCCTAGGTGGTGAAATCCCTGAGGTAAGCGGGTCTCCTAACAATCCTGCCACTTCTAGTAGAGACAGGAGCGGGAAAGCTTGGCGAAGCTGGCTGTAAATCTGGCTGCGAGACATCTGGTAACTGCAGCGCTGAAGGTTCAGGGGGCACCTGGAGTGTCTCCTCAGTAGGTTTCCTGGTGGGGAGTAGAGTTTGAGCATTGACCTTCGATTCCCCTATGTCTCCGTCTGGCATCGCTTGAAAGTTCTCAGGAACTTTGTATAGATGTGAACGGTTTCGGCGGTAGAGCCTACCATCCTCTGTGCGGACTTGATAGGAACGTGGAGCTTCCTGACTACTCACTTGCGCTTTAAACCACTTTGAATGACCTGGTAATGGTCGGACCCGCACCACATCGCCATCTTTTAACGGTTGCAACTCTTTAGCACCTCTGTTGAAGGAGAGCGCTTGCTTGTTTTGTCTCTGTTGCAAGTTCAGGTGTACATCGGGAATGACTTTTGGCTGAAGCAGGTGGCTAGCCATGGGTAGTGCGGTACGGGTTCTACGCGAGAAGAGACGCTGTGCAGGGGTGCTGTCCATTCCTTCTGATGGTGTATTCCGGAAGTCCAGTAGAGACAAGTGTGGATCATGGCTGGCATCAGCAGCTTTTTTCAAGATATTTTTTGCTGTTTTGACACTGTTCTCAGCCTTCCCATTGGATTGAGGATACCGTGGAGACGTTTTAACGTGTTCAAACTGGTACTCGGTTGCAAACTTCTGAAACTCAGCACAGTCGAACTGTGGGCCGTTGTCTGTGGTGAGTCGGTCTGGGAGACCATATCTTGCCAGATGAGGTTTCAGCTTGTTAATGATCGCTCTGGCTGTCGTAGACGTCAGTATATCCAACTCGAAGAAATTAGAATAACGGTCAGTTGTAATCAAGTACTGGGTGCCATTGAGCTCGAACAGGTCTGCTGAGATGCTCTGCCATGGTCTTGTAGGTATTTCGTGACATTTCAGAGGTTCTTTCTGCTGCTCTGGTTTGTAGCTGTTGCAAATGCTGCACCTTGAGATGAATTCTGTGATTTGCTTGTAGATGCCTGGCCAGTAGAAGGCTTCTTTGGCTCTCCTGAGGCACCCCTGAATGCCCAGGTGACTGGCATGTACTTTATCCATCATGCATTGCCTGAGGCTAGATGGTACTATAATGCGCTCACCCTTGAACACCACACCATCTTGTATTGAGAACTCTTCTCTGAAGGGAAAATAGACCTGCAACTGGGAGGGTACGTCAGCCCTTCTCTCTGGCCAGCCTTGGGTGATAATAGGAGCTAATGCCTGGAACTCTGCATCAACTTCAGTGGCACTTTTGATTTCCTGCAAGGTTAGTTTCCGAATGGGCACAGACTCTGCCATGTCTATATACTCAGTCTCAACTTCTGTTGGTGATCTTGTGTCAGCAACATTCCATACTTCCTGGGTGTCAACTGCGTCTTGTTTACCCAGGGGAAGGTAAGCTCGGCTTAGTGGATCAGCCATGTGCATCTCTGTACCCTTTCTATAGGAAACCTCTAAATCAAATTTCTGTAGACGCAACAGCATTCTCTGCAATCGCTTTGGTGCACTCAATAGACTTTTCTTCATAATAGACTCCAGGGGTTTGTGATCAGTGTCAATAAAGGTCTTTCTGCCATAGACATAGCCCTCAAATCGCTCAACTCCAAAGACAATTGCTAATAGTTCCTTTTCTATCTGAGCGTAATTAGTCTCAGTAGGCGTCAGAGCCCTGGAGGCATACGCCACAGGGTGCCCATCCTGCATCAAGCATGCTCCAAGACCACTCATAGAGGCGTCGCACTGGAGTACGGTCTTCTTTTGGGGGTCGAAGAACTTGAGCACAGGTGCCTGGGTTAGAGCCTGCTTCACTTGATCTAGACACTGGCCATGAACCTCTTTGTCCCAGACAAACTCATTGTCCTTCTTGACAAGCTCTCTCAGTGGTTTGGCCAAATCTGCTAGGTTGGGAGCAAACTTCTGCACGTAATTTATCATGCCTAGTACTCTTTGGACACCTTCCTTGTCCGTAGGAGGCGGCATTTCATTGATGGCTTTCAGCTTGTTTGGATCAGCCCTGAGACCCTCCGACGATATGATGTGACCCATGTAGCTGACTTGCTTCTGTCTGAACTGTATTTTCTCTGAGTTAAGCTTGATGCCCTTCTGCCGACAACGGTTGAACACTTCTCGCAGGTTTCGGTCATGATCTTTGAGTGCTTCCTCATCGGTGTCTCCTGCTCCGAACACCAGGATGTCATCTGCTATAGCTTTCTGCCCTGGTAGGCCTTCAAGTGCAATATCAATCCTCCTCTGAAACTCCTCTGAAGCTGGGGATACACCAAACGGCAAGCGAAGCCACCGAAAGCGTCCCCAGGGTGTTCCAAAGGTAGTAGCAAAGCTACTTGGCTCGTCCAGCTGTATGTGCCAGAACCCATTTTTTGCATCCAATACCGTGAACACACGGGCCTTTGATAACAGAGGTAGCACATCATCTATTGTAGGTAAGGGGTAATGATTTCTTTGTAAAGCTTCATTCAATGGTTTCGGGTCAATACACAGTCTAACTTTGCCATTTTTCTTTGTTGTGACCACAAGTGCTGAAATCCAGTTCGTAGGTGTATCGACCTTCCGAATCACTCCAATATTTGACAATCTGTCCAGTTCTTGTTTTAGAGGCTCTCTGAGGGCAATGGGGACTTTCCGTGTAGGTAGCTGGACTGGCTGGACATTCTTGTCTATCTCCAGGTGGAGTAGCCCTTCTAGTTTGCCTTCTCCAGTGAACACATCGGTATACTGCGAAATGTAGTCTTCCACCTTGGGACTTTTCTCCTCCACACTGCTTGACTCCACCGAAAGGATATTCTGGCTGTTGACTGTTAGCAGCTGAAGGTGTTCGCTGGCCCTCAAGCCCAAAATGGATTTACAATCACCATGAACAAGATGAAACTCAATGCTGTATTTCTTATTGTTCTTGGGGTTGATGACTTTGAATCGCTTCTTGCCCAAGGGTTTGACCTCTGACTGGTTGTACATTACCAGGGTCACGGGGGTTTCTTCCAATTCACTCAAGCCGTTTTGGCCACAGAGCTTTAACACTGTCTCATCAGTCATGATGTTTACTGTTGATCCACTGTCTAACTGAAACTTTTCCTGGTTTCCATTGACCAGTAGGGTGGCAAAAACTTTGTTAGGGGAACGACTGGAGGCTAATGCATTAACCATCTCTTTCACTTCAATCTCGGCCACATATTCATACTCCTCATCTTCGGATGTGTAATCCACAGACAGCACTTTCTTCTTAGATTCTTGGCAACACACCGCAAAATGGTTTGGCTTGCCACAATTCTTGCAAGATGTTCCCCAAGCAGGGCAGTTCTTCTTCGTGAAAGGATGGTGCCTTGAACAAAACTTGCACTTGCGTTCTTGTGACTCGTTGTGGTTCTTCTCTGGAACCTTTGTCTTCTTTTTGTCAACTGTTTTTCTTTTGTCTTCCTTCACGAAACGGACATCCTCTTGATTCATCTCCTTTAGCTGCCTTGCTGATGTCTGCGAAGATCTGCAGATGTCTATACATTGTTCTAAAGTGAGCTTGCTTGTCTGCAGGAGCTTCTTACGAGCAGAATTGTCATTAATGCCCACCACCATTCTATCACGAATAAGTGAGTCTGTTAATGACCCATAGTTGCATGTCTTCGCTAATTTTCGTAATGCGGTGACGTAAGCATCAACTGATTCATTTGACTCTTGGTCCCGACGGTTGAACACATACCTTTCATAGGTCTCATTGCACTCCCCAATGCAGTATTGTTCATCTTTTCTAAGATCACTTCCGGGTCTTTTCTTTGGTCTTCGTTCTCAAACTCCACAGCATCAATGACGTCTAATGCATCAGAACCGATGCACGTAAGCAACGTGGCTGCCCGTCGTTCCTTATTTCTGCCCGGGTTTTCGGGGTCTTTTAGCTGAGCCGCGATTTCGTAATTTGACCACGCTCGAGAGAATCGTTGCCATTTGACAGGAAGATTTCCACCGCTTAAATCCATCCTTTCTGGAAGCGGTATATTCACAGGAACAGTTATCATCGAGGGTTGTGTACCCGAAGCGCCACCACCTTCTTCACTCATGGTAGGCATAACACTTGTACAGAAATATCGACGGGAGAGTTCACAGAAAATACTTCAAAAAACTCACCAAGTTGGCTTCCGGCGAGGCCACGAGCGGCAGTACTATGTGTGTTTCACTTCTGACACCATGTAACGTAGTCTAAACGAGACTAACGATGCTAACACAACGGTTTTTAATGAAGCTCATAAAAGCCCGCCATTACTAGCCGTAATACAATAACAAACTACATCCGGGATACATCTCATTCTACTGCGCAAGCCCGAAGGGCCTATGACATCATAACATCGTCACAGTGAATTGACGGGATTTTAATTACTGGTAGCCTTTTACTTTCGCCATTGAAATTGATTTGTCTCTTGTTCGTGTATAATTATTGTGTTATTTGCGCCCAACACATTGACATAGATTTTCGTTTTTCTCAAAGGGAAATACTGCGAGTTCGAGCATGAGACTTGGCATGGTATATGTTTAATAATGACATTTTAAGGCTGTAAAGTAAAATAATGGGAAAGTGAGGTACCAGATGCAGTTTTATGCTGTTAAACATGACCTATATTTTGCTGTTATTTTCCACACGCTTCATAGGTGTTTTTAAAATGGTTTGGAAAACCACTATATCAACATATCTGAGATTAGTTTAAAGCGAGGAATAAATTAGAGTGGTTGTTCCACATTTGTGTGAAGTTTGAAGTCAATTGAATTTATTTTAAGACTTTAGCAGCGCTTCGTCCTCGCACCTTATTTCGGTCATGTTATTACACGAAAAACCGCACTTTGACCGCGCTTTCAAGTTTTCGCGAATTTCTGAAAAATAAAACTTCGCTGAAACCTTATAATATGATTTTTAGAATAAGGTCACCTAAGGGTATCTTTGGGCAAAATATGAGCGATTTGCCAAATGGGTCGTTGACCGGCGTTTCTCGATCCTAACAGTCAGCCATTCTTAACACTTACATTTTTCCATTTTAATATATTCTTTCTATAGTTCTACCTATTTTTGTATATATTTGTAGTTGTTATCTTTTCCATTTTTTATCCATCCAAGGCTGTAGTCTGGCAGCCGAGAGCTCTGAAAGTTTTAACTTTATATAGCCAGTGAACGTTTTTTTGTCATGAAAGTTCCAATTTAATTGTGTGACAGATTATCCCATTTTTAAGTTGCGTGATTCAGGGAATCTAGAAATCTAGGAATAATAGAAATCGGAAGCACGTGCCTGACAATCTCAATTAGTTCAGTCGATGATTACCAGTTAATTAGCACCAGATTGTAAACGCGTTTCATCTTATCAACTAGCATGTAAGCTTGCGTGTCAGGTAATATTCCGTGATCAAAGAAACTGTTTAGGAAAGGTTGTAAGCCAATCAAATTAGGTTTCGCTAAGTTTTAAGGAGTGCCGTGTGTTGAGTCTTTTCAGTACAAGTACACAGTCAGAGCGAGAGAGGAAAGCGAACCTTGTGATCTTAGAATAAACTTGTGAAGTTTGCGAAGAACGGCCTGTTCAGTCTTGGCATTCGCAACATTTTATAAATTTTTAATACTTTTCAAGTTGACAAGTTTAATTTGACAAGATCAGGAAATCGAAAGTTTCGGCTAAAAATGAATTTTTATAGCCTCTTTAATTAGTGCAGACCATTGAAGGAAGAAGGAGCACGTTTATATTGTATATTTGAGACGTATTAAGAAATACCTATCGAGGGATTCTTGAATTACTTTGGTTCACGCTTTTATAACCAGCCGTCTTGACTACTGTAATGGTTTATTGTTTGGCTTACCAAAGGCGCAGATCGCTAAATTACAGCGTGTACAAAACGCAGCAGCAAGACTTATTCTTGGCGTCGGAAAGTTTTCTCACATTACACCGGCGCTTTATGAGCTGCACTGGCTGCCAGTTTATTTGCGTATTGATTATAAGATTTTACTTTGACTTTTAAATGTATTTATGGCCTTGCACCAACTTATCTCATTAGTATAAAATCGAATTCATCATACAATCTTATGCCTACTGGTAAGCTCTTATTGGACCATCCCAAGGGAAAGATGCTTCCAACATTGGGGGCCAGATCATTTTCAGCAGCAGCTCCGAAACTCTGGAATGGCCAACCTGAAGAGCTTTGTCAAGCAACATCACTTGACAGTTTTAAATCTCGACTTAAGACTTATCTTTTTAAGAAGCATTTTTATAATTTATAATTTTATTTTATTTTTATGGTGATTGTTAAGCGCTACTGATCAGAATATTTAAATATGCGCTATATAAATTGGTAAATTATTATGATTATTATGATTATTATTGTTATTGTTATTATTATTATTATCATTATTATTATTACTATTATTATTATTATTATTATACTTGAGCGGTGGTAACACGCTATTGAACTCTGTAAACAGCCGATAACATCTCTTTGCATATTCTAGGGGTTATTTCAAAAAAACTTTCATACGCTACAACAGCAACTTTACTTGTACTACATCAACTAGAATTAAATGAACAAAAAATAAGTTTAAAACAAAAAGAGTGCATGGCTGCTTGAAATAACCTCAATGGGTAGCCATCCTTAGTGATTTAAAGCGAATATTTACTTGGGTAATATAAGAAGAGAAAATAAGAAAAAAACATGCAAGAGCACACACATCCCACACACACAACACGCACACAAAGACTGATTATGCATACAGATATATAGTTAGTGAAAAATAGTTGGATGATACTGTATACTGATGAGAATAGTTATACTTTACATACAGAGTTACAGACATTCAATGATGTACTAAACTAGCTTGCAATAACGTTTGATTTGATCTTTTTCTTAAAATATTTAAGTGGCACAAACTTAATATCATCACGAATATCATTCCAGATCACTCTAGCGTTCTTTGCACTAATCAGGTGAAGTACTGTTACCCAAAACATGAAATTAATTTTTTTGTCCCCAACAAAAATGACAATGTAGTATCACATTACATTTAAAAGAACCGCGTAACGCCTCGAAGATTTTATACAAGATCGCGATGCATTCAAGCCTTTAATTATAGCTCTAACGAGCTTACCTTTACAGGAAATCGTGGCTGAAAAGCAGTTTAAAAGCCAAAGTAAATAAAGCTTCTTAACCGATTCCGGGGTCTTAAGTTTTCACTTTTAATCACCTGGACGTAGTCATTTTTACTTTATGGCAATTTATGACGCCATTGCGCATATTTTCATTGTCCCTCATTTTTCTGGCTGCTTCCGGTTTGGCCGGCTGTCGATGTCACGAGCCGGTGGTCCGGGATGTCATGGTGGGGGTGTTAGCTCTGAAGCACCATTCAAGCTCTGCTCCATCAAACCATCTTCCGTTTCCGTAGGAGGACAGTACGAAGGTGGTTCTGGTATTGTGGTGTATTCGCTCATTTCCGTTACCATATGAGCTTTGTTTTGTTGTCTAAAATCACAATGACTTCAATAGGTCCCCCCGCTTTCAGCAGTACACGAAGCTACTTGCCTCACCCCACCCCAACCCGGGTCCCTTGCTCGCCAAACAAATATTTAATTCATTGTTTTTATTAATTATTAAATTTTACCCGTTGGCAATATCAGCGATTTAATGGTTTAGAGGACGGCAGCCCTTTGAGTCAGTCCAATAGGGCACTCTGTTCTAAACACGACCCGAGCTTCAACAAAACATAATTCTTTATTGTTTGCCTCATAGCAGTATTACGCTATAATTCTTGAAATTTGAAGGTGCGCGTTCTAAATGTGCAGCCTTGATGCATCCGCTTTTATTGTGCGAGTTCTAAATGTAACAAAAAAGCAAGAAGAGTCTCAGCGTAAATTTCATGCATTTGCGGAAAATTTCATTCTTTCAACAGGTAGCCATGGGTTCTGTGGTGATTTTAATTCGCCTCATCCAAATCGTCTTAGTCCGGTGGCTTGCAGTGACGGGTGAAAGTATTTGTCGCGCAGACAAGTGTTCCTGTGCTCCTTTCGGCAACACGAGGATAAAAGTTGAATGTAACTTTACTAGGAACGTACCAAGAGGGATCCCCTCAAATACCGCAGTGCTGTAAGTTTCAGTTTAATGAAACTTTAAACACAAATCGATTACAAAAAAGAGAGAAAAAGCTACTTACATTGAAAAAAAACGAAAAACTCTAAAAACGTACTTCACTTGCAATACACTACTTATAAGATAAAATTCTTCATTAACATTTACACTACTAACAGGAGAATTGTCCATTGCTTACATACAATTAACTTGAACACATAACAACTACAAGCAAAGGGTAAAGAAGAAACTACTTATAACACTTACAATTATACAGCTTAGACATACAGGTTATTTTAGGTTGTCAGTTACCCTTATTTTAATTTAATTATTACAGTACTAAGTAATTTAATTTATAAAAAATAAGGGATAAACAAAGCTGTGGTTGTTCTTTCTTCTAGATTCGTTACTTGACAAAATATTGACTGGTTACATTACTTAACAAAGTTTTGTTCTTGAATATTACTTACACTGTTTAAACAATTTAGACATCTTTACTGAAACTTCATTAGGATAGAGATTTTTCCTCAGGAAAGCATTGACTCCTGACAACGGACTCGTTTACTGCGATGAAGAGAGGATGAAGGGTAATCGGGTCAGTCCTCCGTGTAAGACTCATTCTTAATCCCTCTTAAGCTTTTTTCTTTTACATTGCTCCCAGCTTCAAGAATCCCGAGGGTGTCTAGCAGGAGCTGACCCTGTGGCGCGAATTTAACTCAAATGGAAAGCTCAAACGCTTTTACACGCAACGAAAATGAAAACATTATGGACTGGACGGCATATCTAAATTTAGCTTGGGAAGGATTAACATGAGAATAAGGCCTATATGGGGATTAATTCTCTTAGTCTTCGTCCTGTAGTGTCTCGATATATTCTCACTTCCTTGACAATGTTGCTGCTTGCTCCTGCAGAAATCTTTCGAGATGTTCTTTGGATTCCATTTCTGAAGACTCGTTTAGAAATCTTACGTTACTGAAGAAACTGTAAGTAGAAATTATACCAAGTTATAAATGTATCGTGTCTTTAATTCATTATTTGACCCACTATGCTCCTTACCTGGCTAAACCATGGACTGAGCTAAGCGTATTATTTTAAATTGTCACGTCTTTGTGTTAACTAAGCTTTGCATACCAATTCTCTTCCAGGGACCTTTCAAGGAACTTGATTAAGTTTATTCCACCAAATACCTTCCGGAATTTGACGTCACTAAAGATAATGTAAGAAAAAGTTGACATCAAAATTTTCAATATAATAGTTTACTAATCTATCACATGTTTTTCTCGAACAATATGAAATGATAACCCGCGTTTCAAAACAATTTTGATACGAAGTTCCTTCCATTTACTGATGTATTACAGTTTAAGGACGGTGCCTACTATTGTTAGTGCGCACACGTTCTGCGCATCACGCAAGGCATGGTTTAAGCGCGACGCGCGCCTGGATTGACATTGACACAATCAACTACGCTACCAAGTAAACGACAAAAATGAGAGCAAAATTTTCCTACTGTGAACAAATCAAATTTAATGAACCTGTAATTAAACCAGGAGCACAAAAATAGCAGCATATCGCTAACTGTTAACGTCTTTCAGCTGAAAAACTAGCTGTTGACTGTCGAAAATTCTACTGAAATCCAACGGTAAACATGTACCTGCAGATGGCGTAGTGCGCGTGCAAAACAAGTGCGAGATATGCCAATGTTCTACTTACTTGGGGGGTGACAGGAAAAAGTGTAACGGGCACCGTAAAACTTTTCAGAAAAGATCAATAACTTTAAAAAACGCGTGGTTACCCCTACATTTTATGTTATGAAAGGGAAGTGGCAAGCCTATTCGACACGTGAATAGTTTCTGGTTGTGAGCAAAAGGTATTTAGACTGTATTTAAGCTGAACCAGAGGAAGGCTGTCAGAGACGCCAAAAGCGCTGTTGCAACGATTTTGTTATTAAAAACATACCAAAAAGGTTTTTATGCTATTATTTACCATGAAGTTTTAAGATCTTTATAAATGTGTTTGCTTTTCTGTGTGTAAAGGCGAATTCTAAGGAAATCTGTGAAGAAATATCCTTTCCTTCTTTTTCTAGAAAAATGCTGACGTCAGTATTTTGCTGCGATTCAATGCTAATTATCTCGAAAAAATGCGTGGCTACCCCTAGCCCTTGCAAAGATCTACATTTTCCGCATGGTCCTAACCTGGCGCAAAAACCTTTGTATTTAGCAGGCACCGTCCTTAATTTGAAATTAACATATAAAAAAGGGCTGTCATCAATTAATCAGAACTGTCAAGAAATCATCCAACGAATAATTTGGTTTTCAAGTAAAGAAAGGGAGCTATTAAAGTAAATTTACCCTACAACGCTTTTGCACGAGATGTTTTGTAATCCTAATTACTACTCTATTGTTTAGATTCAGTTATCAGGAATTATTTTGCCCTACAGTAGAATTTAACGCACGAGCGATCGTAAATTTTTCAGTCATATAATAAATGGTAATCGTATGATGCGAGTACAATTAACAATTCACACCACGAGTGATATTTTAAAATTGCACGAGCCCTTGGGCATGAGTAGAGTAAATCCTTAAATTGCTAGAGCTTTCATACCATTAATTATTCTAATATAAAACTGCAACAGAGTCTGAAGAACTTTAAAATGGTTCGTATAACGGAGTACTTTGTTTTAGTTTTATCTGTTTTATTAGATTCAACTTTTCCGCAGATTTTATATATAGCGCAAAAAATACAAGCCCTCTATATTGTTCGACTAAATATTAAGCTACTACTTTCCATATATGAAAAATTTCGAAGGAAAATTGCTGTATAGCAATGTTTCCCATGACGTCACGAACACTCTCACGACCTTTGTAACGCGGTGCCGTAGTTAGCAAAACGAGAGGATAACAAGAGAACTATATGGAATACGACGGTTCTTCAATTTTCCTCTATACGAAGTTTCATTCTGAAACTTGGCCGCATCACTAATTTTGAGACCTTCTTTCTAATCTTATCGATTATTTTCGATTAAGTAGAAACGTCTTGGAAATTCCACCGCAAGCAAAGGATTTCACCCGCTCGCAGGCGCTTTTACCAATCACAGCGCAGTGTTTATAAGCAAGAAACATCGCTATTTGTCTTGAGCAAAATTATTTTGCGAGGGAGTTATTTAGCTTTCTGCTGAGCTGAGAAAACATCACCGAAACGAGACGCTTTTTGCAGATTGTCATTCAGTTGCTCTTTAAATCTGCAGCTGTCGCAGTCTATTACATTTACTGATAAGCATGCTTTGTTAATACTTCTTCATCTCAGAAATTTGGAAGACAACCGCATTACTGGAGGGTTTTATCTCCCAGAAAGCGTAGAAGAGATGTGAGTTATGACATTGATATAATTGATGATATAAAGATAAATACCATACATAACAATTAATCCACGAAGTATACCTAAATCACCAAAACTTTAAAATTGCTCCTGTGAAGTATGGGAAAAAATTATCAATGAGTGCAAAAAGTCACTCATCAACTCAAGTTGTTTACTTGTACTCTTTAGGATGCTCAGTATCACGGACAGTAAAGGCTCCAAGAGTAAAAACGATGTTTTTAATAAACTGTATGGTATAACAATAACAACAACAACAACAACAACAACAAATAACTTATTTCATTGTTTACCTTTCCCTCAGTTTTCTGCGTCACAACTCGCTCCTTTCTGCTGACTTGAATCTTATTCTGAAAGGATTAAAACAGCTTCGCGTCATGTAAGTGTATATTTTTTTCCTAAAGATAAGAAAAAGAAGGGGAAGGCTGAGCGATGGAATGTGTGAGGAGAGAGAGCAATAGATGTAAGGCGGAGGCTAAAGGGCTGGGAATTTTAACAGTAAAAAAGGGGCTAATGTTGAACAAAAATAAATTAAATTATATGTGAATATTATATTTATTCAGATTTTAAACCAAAAATGATATCTTTAAGAGAGAAAACATATAATTCTGTTCGGCAAATGATATTTAGCTTGCCGGTTTCAAGCTTCGTAAAGCTCCTTGTTCACTCGTATAATTCCTTACAGGAATATCGATTGGAATGAAAGGATAGGACCAACTCTCTCGTCAGATGTTTTTGCTGGTTTTTCCAAGATGGACCACCTGTAAGTTTAGATCTCCATACGGATGCCACATGACTGCTGTGAAACTGTTGAAGAGGCAGCTAAGTTGAGCGATTTCCTATTTTTGGCATAGTTTAATGATGTGACTTTATAGTAAACGAGTGGCAGCGTTCTTGGTTTTCACGAAGTCTCTTAATTTGCCAATTTTAAGTCGTTCCGCCTGGAACTATGCAAGGCATTTATCTGACTTATTTCATGATTTATTCTTCATGAGGGATGATCATATGGAGCTTGTTTCCAAGAAGACAAAAGTTGGCTTAGTATTATTAGTTTTATTATTCTTTTTTGCGCCAGCTTGCGAAAATGACGACATCGAGCGTTCCCCACTGCAAGAAACTTGCATAGCTAATCACATGGTTTCGAGTGCAATTTGGAATAAATAAGCACGAGCTTATTTTCCAAACGCCAACAGTTAGTAGTCTTTGTAGTCTTTGAAAAATTTACTTATTAATATTATTATTCATTTATTATTCATTTATTAATTCCAAATTGCATGAGAGCGAAAGAGGAAGGTCGCACATTTTCTGTAACGACTATTAAATGTTGGAATCACCTCCCCCTTAAGCTGAGCGCCTCTTCATCTTAAGTTCAAATTAAGTCAGCTCAAGAATAAGATCTTCACTCCTTTTTTAAATAATAATTTTTAGATTGCGATATTTTAGTGATAACCTTTGATTATTGTTTATAGTAGATTTTTAACTTTTAGTACATTTAAGAGGGCCACAAATTTATTAGTTGATAAACTATTACGTGTCACCCTCGATAAATAAAGTTTTGATTTGATTTGATTTGATTTGAATCTGACGAATGTGGTCATGTGATTACTTGTTAACCCCTGGACGAACAAGTGGGGTGGCATCGACCCCCCCCCCCCAATAAGGTTTTTACAAAGTTCTGAAAACACGATTTGCTCCAGGAGGCTGAAACTTTCAGTAGCTGTTCCTTGATTCTCTGTAGAAATTTTGATATGTCAATTGTGTGTCCATCATTTTAGACGTTGCCATGGAAAAAAATCAGCTTTTTTCAGATAATTCTGTAGTTTTTTCATCAAATTCTTCATCAAATAACAAAAATTCATGAATTTGTACATTTCGTGAGCATTCTGGCTTGATTTTGTGTTAATTTTTTTTTATTTCGTGACTTTTTTTTAAAGAAATAGTGAAATCCAAGTTGGCGGGTCGGATGACGTCATTTGACGTCATATGATGTCATTACCAAAAAATGATATCATCTTGTAGAACAAGCTCAGGGCTATCTAGTCAATGTAAATTTATTTCGCTCTGCCTTAACAGAACGAAAAACCAAGAGGGGAGTTACATGCAACCCACTCCCCCCCCCTTCTTGTAGGAAATAGCTTGTACGTCCAAGGGTTTATAATATACTTGAACACATTCTATTTAAGGTCGCCTAAACATTGTTTCTTGAGGCATGCTACAGTGTGTTTGCTATTTCAACACCTTCAAACATTTCCGAAAACACGAGTACTCGCAAAACGTCCAAAAATGCAAGCTTTGGGTGATTTTCGGCAATCTTAGGAAATCATCAGAAATCTTCGGTAACCTTTGGAAGTTTTCGGGTGATTGTCGGAGTTGTTCCAAAATGCTCGGGTGATATTCGTTGATCTTCAGAAGGGTTCGGGTGATCTTCGGAAGCGCTCGTAAAACGTCAAGTTACCTTCGGCTATCGTCGTAAGGCTTTGAGTGCACTTCGTCCTCCTTCGAATACCTCGGATTACCGTCGGTAGTCATGAGTGTCGTCGTACTAACTTCGGATATCTTCGTTATATTTGCACGGGTGTTTCAAATTTTCACCGGTGCTACATGAAAACTACACTCCTTTTTAGCCAATCAGAATTGAGTGATTTTTTCAAGTGTATTATTACACCAATAATTGTGAACTTGCCAAACATATTGAATAACACAAGGTTGTGGTATGATTTCACCAATAAGGTCACTGCAGCCAAAGTCATTAAGCGAAACCAAATTCCAGATAAGTTGTTGTGAAACAAGAATGCGAGGAGCGTTGCCCATTTCAATCAGGCTAATGTAAAGGAAGAAATAAAGGAATTATTTAACGACAAATTTCAGAACGGCACAGCCAAAAATTCAGCAGATTAAAGATTCTGCTCTATCTTTAACCTGACATTTTAGAATTAGTACAGGCTATCGTATGAATGAGAGTGCAATTATGGGATTCCGCTAGCAGTGATATATGAAAATTCTCTCAAAATTGCACGAACTTTTAAGCGAGTATAATTTTATTTGAAAGAACATTGAAATATCACGAGTAGTGTAAATCCTTGAATGTTCCGGTCTTCATACGATTACTCATTTATTATACGACTGGGAAAATCGCTAAAGCGAGCACGTTAGTCTGCAGTGCAGGGAAAATTAAAAATTAACGATAAATTGTCCTGCCCTCAACCAATCATAATGAAGTAATTTCCTCAGTTACACAATAAATTTAGGAAAAGAAGAACGAAAACAACAAAAAACAACCGGAAAAACTTTTATTTAACCCCAGAATTAGAAATAATTTGATTGGGGTGCTGGCTACCCAAAATAACGTAAGAGTTAAAAATGCCAGCCAGCCAATTAAAAGAAACGATATTTTACATGTTTAGGTCAGGGAAATACACAAACAAACAAACATAGACACACACAAAATAATAGAAATAAACAGGTTAAGCTAATAACGAGTAGACTAAAGTTCTTACATTGTAAAAGAAGGCTTTTTCACTTTCAAAAGATTCTAAACTTTAGGAGAAAGAAAAATGTAATACGGTCTTAGGGCGGTTACATTTCTCAACGTGTTTTGTATTGGAGTTTTAACTTTATTTTGGGAAATTAATGTAGGTTTGAATTCCCCCAAATCGAGTAAGGAGCTGATTTGTCAGGAGTAACAGCGATTAGCTGCAGCGAGGAGTATTAATGAGATTTTTCGGAAAAAACCCCTTCGTTTCAAAAATTTATCTTATAATCCCGCATTCTACTTTTATCAATGCAACAACAACAACTAGCTTTATTTGCATGACCATAAATACATACAGTGTTGCAAAAGCTTTTGTAAACTAAAACTAAAATAGTAATGATTATCGTGATCATATAATAATGTTATGATATAGGAATCAAGTTACATTGGTTTGATTTGAAAGTAGAATGTTGCGTAGATCAAAGCAAGATGAAATAAATTTTGCTAATTGAATATTAATATAATGATTTGAAGAAGTCATAAGTTCGCCAATGGCTTGTAACGAAGATAATTGTTTAAAAGTCGGAATAATATGTTCTATTTTTGTTATAAAATTTATTTCTTAGAATAGAGTATTTATATAAGAAAGTGAGATTCGTCTTCAATTTGATTAAATGCACAGATAGGGCAAAGTCTGTCAACCCTTGGAATTTGATCATATCTACCAGTCTCAATCCTTAGCTTGTGATGGCCTATCCTAAATTTCACTAGTTCCTTTCTTTCGCTTAGTTTGCTTGTTAGGCCTAAATAAGAGGAGGATGTATAATCGGTCTTAAAAGTATAGAAACATTTTAGTTTAGTAGAGTTTTGCATGGTATGATGCCAACATAAAATATACTTTTGCTGCATTAGGCCAACATAATGTTTGATTTTAGCGTTAGTTAAGTACGTAAGATCAAAACAAGGGAAATTATAGTATTCAGACATACTTATTATATTAGAATAATAACTATTTTTACCAGCGTGATGAAGATCTTGCGACATGAGAAAGATTTGTTTTTTTTTTTGTTTTTGTTTTTTTATTTATGTTATTGCCTTACAGAACACAGAATAAATGATTACAGTACTAGATACTACTTGGGAATAACTACTTACAGAGCTGACATTAACTATTGTACTAGACGAAACTTATTATTCTTACAATACTATACTTACAATGTTCACACTAATAGTGTTTACAGCACCTTTTAATCCACAAAAATAAATCTAACACATTACAATAAAAAGAAAAAAAAAAACAATGAAGATGGTACAAAAGGGAAGAAAACGAAACAAGTGTTTCAAGTGTATTGTTAGGTTGATTACGTATGGCATTACTAGTATGTGAGAGCGAAGATAAAGAGCAGATTACTGTGAAAAGCTCGTAGGTGACAGCGTATGTACGAGATGGTTGGCAGAGTTGATAGCTGCAAACACTTCAGAGAAAGTAATGCTATCTATCAGTAGGTATATATTCTGCAAGAGGTTCCCATTTTTCCATATCGCCGCTTTTTGTCTCCAACTCGAGCCTTGATTTCAGAAAGGGTAGATAATGGTCAAAGTTAGGGGACATTTCTTTAGATTTGGCTAGCCAGATATGACGTCGAGCTAAAAGAAGGCAATAGTTAATTTGAAGTGCAAATTTTGACGTTTCCGGTTTCAGACCAAAAGCTGTAATGTTTAATAGGGTGGAGGTTTTGGGCATTAGTTTTATACTTTGCAGCCATTCTGATACTCTTTTCCAAAAGTTAGATGTCTCGTGACATGTCCAGAAGAGATGCATTAATGACTCTGGGCCTTCTTGACAGAAGGAGCAATTATCATTTGCCTTAAGCCCAATTTTATATAGAAAGTCATTAGTTGCTAGACGTCTGTGTAAAAATTTAAACTGGAATTCGATCAGTTTGGTACTCCTGGTGCATCGTGATGTCAAAAGGTATGCTGAGCTCCAGTCGAGATTTTCATTTCTTGAGTAGTTACAATCTAGAAGCCATTTCATTTGGTTGTTTTTTGGAACTTCACCTTTGATTCTTGTCAGAATTTTGTATACGAGTGAGCTTACTTTTTTAGTCTCTAAAAGCTTAGTGCAAAAAAGCTTGTACTCCTGACTATTATCATGATCATCCACTTCTTTACGGAGGGTCTTTACAGCCGATATTATCCCGTAATATTTAAGAGGAGAGACACTTAAGCTGTATTTTAATTGAAAATCATTCAAAGAGAGAAAGTTGCTGCTCCCTGGTTTTTGTAAATGTTTCACTTTTGTAATTCCTTTTGCACACCAGTCCTTAAAGAATATTGGTTTGTTTGCTATTCTAATTAGAGAGTTGTGCCATAGGCTTTGTTCTTGAAACTGCACCTGGGATTTTATTTGTTGTTCGAAGTTGACCTCCGCCCAGACCTCCAAAATTTCTTTGAGAAATGCATCCATAGCTTTAATACATGTTGTGGTGTCATTAACATTGAGATTGCCAGCAAAAATATTTTCACGACCATAGTGTTTTAGAGCCAAATCAAAAAAAATTTTCCATTTTGCGTTATTGGTGGTATCTAGGTATTTCTTGATCCATGTTGTTTTTAGAGCTTTGTTAAAAGAAATAAGATCAATCATCTTTAGGCCTCCATCTCAATAATCATTTATCATAATTTTGCGTTTGATTTTGCTTCCCTTTCCGTTCCAAAGAAACTGATAAACAGCTTGTTGATCTGATTTAAAGCATTGTAATTCGATGGCAAGGGAGATAGCAAATAAACTAACTGCGACGCGGCTAACGATTTCAAAACAGTAATTCTTCCCAGCAAGGTCAGTCTACGGTACTTCCAACAGCTAAGGATTTTCCTTATCTTTTCCACCTTTTCATCATAGTTTAGCAGAGCAGCTATTTCAGGCTCGACTGATAGCCACAGTCCTAATGTTTTAACTTTGGATTCCGGCCACTTTAATTCCTTTCCTGGCAGAGAAAGTTTGTCGTTTCCAATACTAGAACCGATCCAAAGGACTTCCGTTTTCTTCTCATTGAGTTTCAGACCGGAGGCTTTACTAAATTCATCTAATATGCTAAGGGCAGAGAGAAGAGCTTGTTCTGACCCGTCTAAAATCAGTGTAGTATCGTCGGCATATTGGCTAATTTTAATTTCATTGTTGTTAACACATATACCTTTTATGTTCACATTGTTTCTGATTGCTTTGGCCAATACTTCCGCTGAAAGGATAACTAAATAAGGAGATAGGGGACAACCTTGTCTAACACCTCTTTGGATCTGAAACAAATTACTGGACCAGCCGTTATTCAGAACACAGCTTTCCGTTTTACAGTAAAGAGCCTTTATCCGCTTAATGATCGATGGACCAAAACCAAAGTAGCGCATGCTTTCGTAGATGAAAGACCACTCTAGTGAGTCAAAAGCTTTTTCGAAATCGATAAAAAGTAATAAGCCTGGAATATTATTTTCTGCGGCATAGCGAATGATACTGTCTATGAGCCGGATGTTTTCTCCAGTAAATCTACCTTTCATAAACCCTGTCTGATCCTTGTTAATAAGTCTTGGGAGAACTGATTTAATACGATTTGCAATAGCTTTTGCAGCAATCTTATAGTCAGTATTCAGGAGAGTTATTGGACGCCAATTTCTAACGAAATAGAGTTCCGCGTCTTTTTTGGGAATTAGTTTAATGATACCACGTCTTTGTGTTATAGAGAGGCAGCAAGATTCTAAAGCGCAATTAAGCGCGGAGATCAAGAGGGAGGAGATATCTTTCCAGAAAACTTTATAAAATTCGGCTGGGAGACCGTCTGAACCAGGCGTCTTGCCCGAATCCATGCTTTTTACAGCTTCAGCACATTCCTTTTCAGACAAAGGACCCTCGCAGCTCTCTTGTTCCTCGAACCCTAACACAGTTTCATTAACTTGTTGAAAGAAAAATGACTGGGGGCCGCATCTTCCTTGAAAGTATTTAAGACTCTTGTAGAAAGATTCGCATTCCGATAAAATTGCTACGTCGAAAGTGACAAATTCAGTGTCGTTAATTTTTAATTGACTTATTGTTCCTTGTTTAAAATGTCGACTTTCAAGGTTCGGAAAGTACTTGGTATTCTTTTCCCCTTCGTTATACCATTGAGACTTTGAACGAAGTATTGCACCTTTAGTCCGATATTCTATTATTTTTTCGAGGTCCCTCTTTAGGGTGTTAAGTTTTTCTATAACATTCTGGCTTGGAGGTTCACTACTGTTTCCGTTGTCAAGTTGTTTTTCTAAAATCGCGATTGACTTTACTAGATCCTCTTCTCTTTTCGTTCTTTCTGATTTTTTTGATGCCGCGTAAGAAATTGATTTCTCTCTCACTTTCAGTTTTACCATTTCCCAAAGTAAGATAGGGTTGACCGTCTCATCATTTTCATATTCGCCTACAGTATTTTCTATTGCTGCCTTGATTTTATCTAGGTAGCAAGTTTCTGATAGTAAAGAAGTATTCAGCTTCCAAAAGCCATTTCCTCTGGGGTTTGAGTGTAAAGATAAACTTAGAGTAATCATGGAATGATCAGTTTTGAATCCTGGGATAATGTCTGCCTGAGTGATATTGCAAGTCAAGAACTAAATTGAAATCACCTCCGATTATAATTTCTTCACAGTGAAAGCTGGATAAGTGACTAAAAACAGCCTGAAAGAAATCTGGGTCGTCCTCGTTAGGTGCATATACATTAGCTAGAGTTAGAAGTTTACTGTTTGTTTCGATATCACATATTACGAAACGGCCATTAGATTTGTTTCACAATGGAGCAATTATCCTTACTTAAAAGATCCGGGGAGTAATTCATGATTTTCTGATTGATAGCTATAATGAGAGGAAACCTGCCAAGTTCAGCTCTACATGCTACATTGGATGCCTAACTGCTTACTTCTAAATAACGCTTAAAGAATTGGAGATGTGTTTCTTCGATCTGGGAACTGTCCCAAGATATGAGATCAGATTTTCCATATGCACCCCAGACTTCACTGTTATATGTCAAAATTGGGGAGATCATCGCGTCGCAATTTTTATTCGCTACGAATGGAGGTAGTTTGCTGAAATTTGTGTGTTTTCTAAGACTGAAAAGGGCGTGGAGGGTCTTTTCTTTCAATTTATCAAGTGCCAATGAAAAGTTACCCGTTGAAGAAATGAGTGTTCCCAAGTAAGTTTAATTTTGAACAATTTCAACAGGCTCATTGCCGATATGAAAATTAGGCTCGGTACATTTCTTAACACGTTTCTGAAAGGTCATGACATTGGTTTTTTTTTTCTTTTTCGGATTGATACTTAACATCCATGCACTGTAATAGGATGATAGAGTGTTACGGCAATTTTACAGTCCTAGTTTTGATTTTGACAACATGACTAAATCGTCTGCATATAAAAGTGAATTTAATTTTGCGCCGTTTGGTAGGACAAAGGGATCATAGAATTTTTCGAAAGAGAATGGTATGTCATTAATAAAGAGGTTGAACAATAACGGGCTCAAAATACAACCTTGGCGTACCCCTGTTACGTATGGAAAGGGCCGTGTTTGATATATTTGTAAAACTGGCTGTCTGCGTTCTTGAACTCTGCATTTATTTCAGATAGCCGGTCCACCCTCTCCCTTTTTTAAAATAAGTTATAACACAACTGTATGTCGCTCTTTTCAGCTAATTTACCAAACAATTTGCGGAGTTTTTGTAGAAAAATAAAAGTTTGTTTAAAAAAATGTTAGAATTGATCGTGAGATAAATAAATATATAACTATAAAGTAATGGGAATATCACATGATGATAGCCTTATATGGATCGTTTGTAGTATTAATTTGCTTCTGTAGAATGTGGCAAAGGGAATTGTACTACAGAGAAACAATTGATCTCTTTAATCTCTTAAGTAAAAAAAGTAAATCATAAAAGCTGGTTGTGCGAAACTTTGCCCGCTTTTGCAATCAATAAGACAAATAACACGCTGTGGCTATATGACACGCAACTGGTCAAGGTTTCTGATTTAGACTAATTGACCGGAATTGAGAGGGATCAAACCCGGGTCACCAGCATGATAAGCGATACTCATTACCACTGCGCCACCGAGACCGGCTGTTAGCTTTCGGAATTTTTAAACTATATATAGTGTTACACTTGCCATTATTGAAAGCTTTCCTTAAACAGGCTAACCGGAGTGCTTTTTGGGCTAAACTACAAAAAAGGTTTGACTGCCGGTTTATTAGTTCATTAAAAACCTTGTAGGACTGCCGGTCATTTAGACACCTCGTAGATAATATTACTGACGCAGTTAATTTATTTTAAGGTTGTTTACAAAATTTATTTCTTATTTTTTTATTATTATCCCTTCTTTTTCTTTTAGAAGCATTGCCGACTGCGATCTTAAACATATCGAGAATGGAACATTTCGAGCGATGCACAATTTATCCACTCTGTAAGTATATAATTTGTTCTGTTTTCTAAGCAACATCTCGATTTGATTTAGCGAGGAGAAATTTCTAGTGCTTCAAAAATTTAGCTCATGCCGAAATGTTTGCTTTAATTGCTGTCGCCTACCTAGCCCTAATTGTTCGATTAATTCAATCAAATACTTTATCTAATGAATCTGTTTGGTCTACATATACAGCGACCTTTCCGGCAATGTAATATCTCATTTACAACCTGGTGCATTGGAAGGACCCGGCGATCGACTATTGAAATTGTAAGTAACTCAGCTTAAAATTGTCTCTCACTACCAAGCCACGAAAATTCTGTTTCTGAAACTTATGGATCTTCATTTCATAAATTATAACTTCGGTCCTTAATCTTTCTGTGAGCTGAATGGTGTGTTTTACAACAGGAAATTGGCCCGGAACAGGCTAGAGACCATAGCTGATGGAACATTTGCACGATTTAGTAAACTCACTCATTGGTAAGCTTTGTCTCTACAGATTACTTAAGAAATAGATTCCATGTTGTCCTGCGTCTGTTCAGTAATAGATCACAGCGAGTGTGTAATTGATGTTCTTACCACATCTTGATGTCTTCTGCCTAATACTAAACAGACGCACGGCACATGGAATCTACTTGTTTTAAGCAATAAAATAAATACGAACCAATCAAAATGCGAGAATAATTCGACGTATTATATAAAAATAAATAAACTATTTACTATTATATTATCACCTGCAGAATTTTCCCAAAGTATATCCGGGATCTATTTCCACCAAACAACATTAAAAGAGGTCACTCCAAAAAAAACGTATATTTTTTGTCTACGCTAATAAAAAACACTTGCACTAAGTTTAGCCACTCACCGAAGTTTCAGCCTCTAAAGTACAGGTTTTCTTTATGAAATGCGACGCCAAAGAAGCCCAAAATTCGAACATCGTGGCCGCCATTTTGAACAGTACTTAGCAGTCCGGCCGCATTTTCTTGACGTCATTGCGTCCAAGAGATTTTGTCCAAATGGCTTCCAAAGAGCCTTTTAACCACCACTCTGGGTTATGGCTGCTCTTGAGCCATATTATTTTTAGCCAAACATGCTCCAGACTCCGAAATGATAGCATTGAGATAGTGGAGTGGATAATCCCTTAGTAAAAAATAGATTTTGCTGACCTTGTGAAGGATGCCAAGTCAGCAGCAGGTTTTTCTCCTTCCCGCAAATTTCGAGTTGGACGGAATGACGTCACATAAACGCGACCTGGCTGCCAAGAGAGTTTCAAAATGGCGGCCTCCGAAGTCGCTTCTTTCGAGACGAATTTCTTCAGGATAGCGAGCACTTCAGAGGCTGAAACTTCGGTGAGTGGAAAAGCTGAATGTTTACTTGCTATAGGCGAAGACTGAGAAAGTAAACTTTTTGGAGTGACCTTCTCCTTTAAGGTAATTCCCCTGAAATTTTTCTATTTCTCTTAGTCATTTCTGTTAGTCTCTTAGTTATTTCTATTGATCACCGTGCTTGTTTACGCGTCAGCAGGCTCTTAAAATGGGGTATTTTTACTGGTTGCGCGTTAAAAATTCGAATCACCTTCTTACAGAATTAAGTCCTGGTTACTTGAAAGACAAAAATTTATCTTGAAAGTAAAACTTCTGTTATTCACATAAGCATTATTGTTTCATTTAACCGCTTTTGATTGCCTCGTTGTAGGAATATTGCACTTTTCGGACAGTTCCGTGGTTA
>NW_028301566.1:3327500-3385000 GCF_042242905.1 Orbicella faveolata
GGAATGTAGCTGCATTTATTTGTTTGTTGTCTATTGCTCATTTCCAATCATCAATGAGAACTGTAATGCTGTAGCACAAGATGAAAACTTCTGATAAGCAAACTGTTCTCTACTTTTAGGTTGTTCTCCTGGGCAAAACCCTGTAACTGCTTATTTGCAAATTTCTCTAAAACCTTAGATTAGCAGGGAAGCACAGAAATTGGATGGAAAGTGTCACATGAGGTTGTGTCCTTAGCTTTTGGTAGGGGTGTAGCTTTGGCAATTTTCCATAAATCAAGGAAAGCACCTTGTCTGAAAGATCCATTGAATAAATATGTAACACTTAGAGCTATCTGTACTGCAGCAAACTTAGTAGCTCTAGCTGGTACGCCATCAGACCCGGCAGCCTTGGTTGGATTTAAACCAATCAGGGCTTTATATACTTCCTCACTGTTAAGCAACCGAAATTGTAAGGTGGAGTCACTGCCATTCACTGCATCAAACAATGGAGCAAGAGACTCAGAACTTCTTTCTTTGTCCGGGTATTTTTATTTTTCTATCAAAACAGAAGGAGCAATGCTAGTAAAATGGGAATTCATGACAAATAAATTTGTAAATTTGGCTGGGCATACGCGGCGGTGCGGAAAAAAAAATTACAGACAAATGTATGGAAAATTATAAACATTTATTGAGCGTCTTCTAGCCAAGTTACACCCTTCAAACCTGGTAAATACAATCTTCCACCTAGTATTTCAACATTGCCATTCACAAATTGTGTAAAATTCGATTTCGCAAAAAGTTATTTGCCACCTGTTCCCCACACAAACACTGTAATTTCTGACCGCTTTGCCTACCCGTCAAGATGGCGTCGAAAATCGTGATGAGGTCCATGTTTTTCTTTTGATTTCCAAGATCTCTCACAAGGTAACAAAGAAAGAAAAAAATCACTGATATCGCCTGAGAAAATAAAAAACGAAAAAATAGCAATGAAAATGAGAATCCGATTATACTTGCTTTGATGATCGGACAAGAAGCCATACGTTCTTTCTAATTGTCTCGGACGGGGATCACCAATAACCTCATGAATGTTTTCAACGGTGTTACATCTCCTCGTGTATTCATTTACCGTTGCGTTTTGCCAGTGGGCTTTGACCTTAACTTAACCTACGGATTAAAACCTCAAGTCAGTGGCATCAAAATTGTCACAAAATTGGCTCATAGCCTCTTTGATTTTCCAAATACATAATTGTTAAAAATCACATTAAGTAGCTGGCTGCACTTAAAAGTGGTCACTCAAATTTCATAAACACACACTAAAGAATCGCCACTGCACCCCGTCAAATTAAGTCTCTTAGACTTTTCAGGTTCTCGATTTCTCTAAAATAATATCTTGAAAAAAGTAACATTGGAAGTTATTTGTTGATATCATTTGTTTCTGGTTTTGTTGATGTCTTTGTCGCTTGTTAATTTTCAGACAATTTTATGTTAATATGATATCATATGACTTTTTTGTCTTTGTTGCTGTTGTCGCAGATAATACTGTCGCTTATCAAGTATTGTTTTCAGGCGCTTGTACAAAAACCGCATAACTGATATATCACAATTGGGAAAGGCTGGATCCAAACTTGAGATCTACACATTGTAAGTATAACTATACCAACGTTGTTATCGCTTATGAAAAAGAAATCAACTTATTTACTATCTAACTAGTCACAAAGTATGGCAGATATCATTACTGGCAAACGTAAAAGCACTACAATTATTAAATGAATTTCTTTTTAACTTAGCGAAAGTAAAGGCTTAACTAGGCAGAACAAGTTTATCTACCGGTCGTCAGAAAGGTATCTATTTCTCAAGCTCGTTAATAATTCATCAATTTTAAACAAAGGAAATCGTGACCATGACGGTGTTGGGATATCTGATCTTAATTGACATGTATTTACGATTTTATTTGTCCGTGCTCTCCTTCGTTTCCATTGGGAAGATACGTCAAGACAGGGAAGATCTGTCAAGACAGTTTTTGACCACATTTACAAACACGTCGAAGTTCGTCGTTTGAGGTTTGGAAATGTGGTCAAACACAGTCTTTCGTGTTTGATTTATTAAAAGACAGCAGGCCAATCTCCATACATTGAAATTCTACCTTAGCTCCGAGGCTTAGGAAAATAATACAAAAGAAATCGCATCAAGGATGAGGGAAAAATAAATAATTCCTCCTGTAATATTCCTCTAAGCCTCTGAGCCTAGTTAGAATATTATTATATGGAGATTGGCCTATTACAACCAAACTGATGGATGCATATTTATTGTTGCTCGTACAATACCTGAAGAATAACGAAAACAGGGAATAATCACAAATCTGGAGCATATGTGTTTACCCAGCATTTTCGTCGCCCGGAGAACTAAACCCTGCAAACCCGTTAAACTATTCTGCAGGAAATCCTACAGCATCGAGTGGTTTTACAGTTAAACCCTCCCCCACCCGAGATCATCATCATCATCATCATCATCATCATAATAATAATATTAATTTACATTGACTGATCAACAGCGCTTTACAACTTAAAATACTACAATAAAATTCAAATTTTTAAAACTAGGTACATGTATATTAATAAAATAAACTATTATAATAATGATAATAAAGTTAATTAGTAATGCTAATAAGAGTGAATAATGACCAGTCCCTATATTATTGATTGCACTAAGAAAAATGTGAAACATCTGAACAAAATGATTTCCAGCTACTACGTAGAATGATTCGGTCGGTTAAAAGATGAAAGAATAAAAGCGGACAAACGAATATCGACAATTATAATCCATCAAATATTTTCGCTCGCGCGCGATTGGTCTAAAAGCGTCACGTGACCGAATATTCCCCAGCTAAAACTGGGGAATTTCCGAGAATATAAACAGTCAAATTAGTAATTCCAAGCGAGCCTTACAATGTATTATTTCATCTTCACTCACCTCCCCCGACTTCAATTTGCATTGGAGAAGGGTTTTCGAAGACATCGTTTAAGAAAAACATCTTATGGGGACGGTCTGACAGACATTTGTACCTGTGAATTAATCGTACGAAACACCAACTTTTTTCTATTGACACTTGCCTTTCAGGTCACTGGATAACAATCAGATTGGTAACCTACCACCAAATGTATTTCAAAACGTATCGATATTTGGATTTCTGTGAGTCTATAAAAATGTATATATAGGCGCTCAGTGATGAGCCCACAGGTGTGAAGAGTTTGGGTTTGTTTTGAAGTCTTTTTCAGTGATTGAATGAGCTGTTCTTTCACTGACCCTCTTCACTCGTTCAGTCAAAAATGGAAATTATGTATCATGGGTTATTTCAGAGTGAAAGTGGCAGACCCACTGGACTCAAAGAACTTCTTGAGACTACGAAATCACTAAGCCAGTACGGCGAACACAGCAAAATGGAACTTACTCAGTTTTAGATCATGCCTTATTATTTGAGTTTGTGACCTTGATCTGACGAAGAGCTAACACTCGAAACATCAGTATGAGTTTGTTGCTGATTGTATAGTGCCTAACGCTTCCTTGACATTGTAATAATTTTGATTTGCTGCCCATCGATCAACTTTGTTTCTAAAGGCAACAATTAAAGCATCTCTATTCATCTATTGGCTCTTTCTCCTGTCTTTATGTTTACAGTGATCTGTCTTTCAACAAACTTCAAGCAATACCAGACAACGTTTTTAGCGGCTTGGGAAATTTATCGGCAATGTGAGTATTGATATGATTTGTGACCCGACAAATAATGAATAAACCTAAAGTCAAAAGAGACTAAAACAACACATGTTATACAGCTGGCGTTTTTTCCAGCTGTATAACAACCGCCGTTGCACGTGATCAGAGCGTGCAGTTGAAGGTGGCCTGATGTTGTCGCTGGAATCTCAGCGGGAAACAGAATTTGTTTTGCGGGAATTTGTCTTGCCATATAACAAATCACGTAATGACTGGTCCCTTGAGCAACAGGGAATTGTCTCCCTCGAATCTCAATGTTTGAGATTCGAGGGAAACTCAAAATTTGTTGCGAGAATCTCAATGTTAGAGATTCGAGGGAAACAAAATTCACTGCTCCCCTCGGGACCAGTCATTAAGTGTTAATTATTTTCATCATATTAACGTTTCACAGATCACTCGTGCAATAAGATCTTCAGTTTGATCTTTAGATTTTTCTCTTTTTCCTGTTTCGGAGTTAAGTCATTCTTAGCTAGGTGGTCGTTACGCTTTATGAAACTAAAGCGGTTGAATATATGTTAACTCATTAAACTTATCTTGAATGAAAACGTTCTTTGGTAAGTAATTTAAAAAAGTAAGCTTTCGGCTACCAGTCTTAAGTCTTTGAAAACGTTTTTAAAGCTTACGTTTCACTGAAACGTTTGACCAGAAAACGTTCTTATGCAAGATAATTTGCAATCCTGGTTACTCCTCCATTTTTAAATATAAACTAAAACATTTTTTTGTTGAAACCTTAATAACCATATCTGTAAAACCATAATTTCGTGCAAAACACTCTGCACAAGAATTGTTTTATAATTTTCTTTTTCTTCAAAGGTACTTAAGCTTCAACAACATCGCCGAAATCAACAACCGCTCATTTGCTGGACTCAAAAACCTACTTGTTCTGTAAGTTAATTTAATCAGTGAGCCACGATCAAAGAGTTCGACCTTGCCGTCAACAATATTTGGAAACTAGTCCAAAGCATACCGGCCATCCGTTTCATATTCCTAAAATACAGTATAGGAAGGTTGAAGTCCTACTTTATAACTCTACCTGTAAGGCAATCACGCGATCAAATTAACAACAACTATATACAATATCTTAGTAACCTTTATTGTTTGCCGGAAATAGCAAAGCCACATCGAGATGAGGGGCAACCGAAGGCGCACCCCGAAACGATGCGGCCCGCGGGGTGGGTGGGTGGGTAAATAACTAAGCTAAAACGCTGTCTGAATAGAGCTGATGAGCTATCATATGATCAAGCAATAATGTTCATGAGCGAGTTAATGATTAACCTACTTCATAAATTATGCCGCTATTGGTCAAATCCAATACCATACATTTACTTTCAGTAAAATGGCTCTTTCATTCAATCTTGAACCGAATTAAGTGAGCATTGCCCCATTGTCAATGGCTTAAAAAGCCAAATCTCTAACGGGACTCGAAACCATGGATGATGACCTCCTCAATACCGGTGCGTTACTCCCCAAGTTAAACCCGTTGAGCTGTGTAGGGAGTAGGTTAATAATAGACCCTAAAATCTTCAATGTTGAATGTCCTCAATGTTGAGGTTTTTTGGTGATATATTAAAAATGAGCGCTGACCTTTCCAGGGACCTTACGAATATACTTGCAATTAGTAGAATTCTACTAGTATATTTAGTCTAATGCCAATGCTGTAATCTGATTGGCTGAACCATTGCGCACTATTTAAACAATAGAGTGTTTCTGTCGAGGAACTATCGGCTGACAGTTGCCCCGCGGAAATTTGATGTTCTTTAAACAAATATGCTAGTTTTAAGGTGGCTGAACACAGTTTTTGATACCTGTGTTTCATTCACCTTTTTCTCTAAAACCCTTGACCTCGCAGTCGCCAAAAATGACAGCAAGCAAGTTAACAACACAAACTTTGGTTTTTTGATGGTTAAGCTGACGTATGTGCCGTTGCCATGGCAACATGAACAAAACTAAACAGACCTTTAAAATTGTTTTTGTTTATTTGTAGAAAATCTAGTCATTAGATTTTCTTTATAATTTGCATGCAACAAGCTTGTAACGATTCTCACAGGTTAACACCATTTTGCTAATAATTTAACAGAGAGATCTTTAATTATCCCTTGTTGAAGGTTCACTGAAATATCTAGAATTTCCTTTATTAAAGGTCAATTATTTTCAATACTCCAGTTACTTATTTCCTAAAGTGTTTTCGTGCCACATTTCGTGAAATTCTAATGAGTGGTTCTCGAGAAATTGGCATATTTCCGAGAGTGCAAATTTTCGTTGAATCGCAATTTTTTTACTTACTACGCATGCGCTGCATTTAAGGCCGGTGCGTACTAAATACAGAAGTTTTTGCGCCGGGTTAGGACCATGCGGAAAAAGTAGATCTTTGCAAGGGTTGTTGGGATCCACAAAGAAAAATGGGGGTAGCCAGGCATTTTTTCGAGATAATTAGCCTTGAATCTCAGCAAAAATGCTGACATCAGCATTTTTCTGAAAAAGAAGGAAAGAATATTTCTTTACAGATTTCCTTAGAATCCGCCTCTACATACAGAAAAGCAAACACATTTATAAAGATCTTAAAACTCCGTGGTAAATGGTAGCATAAAAACCTTTTTTGGTATGTTTTTAATAACAAAATCGTTGCAACAGCGCTTTTGGCGTCTCCGACAGCCTTCCTCTGGTTCAGCAAAAATACAGTCTAAATACCTTTTGCTCACAACCAGAAACTAATTACGTGTTGAATAGGCTTACCACTTCCATTTCATAATATAAAATGTAGGGGTAACCACGCGTTTTATAACGTTATTCATTTTTTTTGAAACTTTTTACGGTGCCCGTTACACTTTTTCCTGTCACGTCCCCAGTAAGTAAAACATTTGGGTATCTCGCCCTTGTTTTGCGCGCGCACTACGCCACCTGCAGGTACATGTTCACAGTTGGATATCAGTATAATTTTCGACAGATAACAGCTAGTTTTTCAGCTGGAAGACATTAACAGTCAGTGGTTAGCGATATGCTGCTATTCTGGTGTTCCTGGTTTAAGTACCGGTTCATTAAACTTGATTTGATCACAGTAGGAAAATTTTACTTTCATTTTAGTCGTGTACTTGGTGGCGTAGTTGATTGCGTCAATGTCAAGCCAGCGCGCGCGTGGCACTTAAACATGCCTTGCGTGATGCGCAGAACGTGTGCGCACTAACAAAAGTAGGCACCTTCCTTAACTGGGTTCTTTCGGTAACAAAGAAAAAGCTAAGAATTGCTGGGTTCTTTGCATCGTTACCTTGTCTAACATATCTTTGTGATAAAAGACTTAAGTCGTCAATACACTGCGTTCAATTATAGAGAAAAATAGCACAGATACTGCGGGTGTTGAATAAATAAAATGATCGCCCTATTGACGGCATGTTTGTTTTTTGCAATCCTTGTGCGCGCGCTGAATTGCATCAGCAAAAGCTCGCGTGAAAACTGTGTTCGGCCACCTTAGGAACATCAAATTTTCCAAGGTGTAACTATCAGACCGATAGTTCCGAGACATAAACAATCTGTTGTCTTCATTTTTCACCACTAAATTTTCTTCCGTGAGCCAGTTCAAAAATCATATTGAATTATTTTCAACTTTTTTTTTAGATGGAAACCGTGAAAACCAAATGTAAAATTTGAAAAACAAAAAAACAAAAACCCTTGTAATACAATTTAAATTGGTTATTTTCTATAAGTCCGCTTGTTTACAGAAATATTTTCACGGACGAATACTATCCATCCGGATATTTTCCGTGGACGGGCACTATGGGCTGATAGTGTCTCTTCGCGAATGGACACTATCGCGTCACGTGATCAATTTAAACCAATGAGAATTGGAGAAAATTTAGTAGTGAACTATAATTAGACAACGAGGATCTATCGGCTGATAGTTGCCCCGCGGAAATTTGATGTTCATAAAACAAATATTTGCCCGAGAAGCGAAGCTTCGAGAGGGCAAATATGCTAGTTTTAAGAACATCAAATTTCCAAGGGGCAACTATCAGACCGATAATTCCGAGACATAAACCCTCTATTGTCTTTATGGTTCACCACTAAATTTTCTTCCGCGCGCCAGTTCAAAAAATCGTATTGAATTATCTTTCGGGAATTTTCCTCGGTCGGGCACTGTGGGCTGATAGTGTCTTTCTGCGGACGAACACTATCGCGTCACGTGATCAATTTAAACCAATAAGAATCGGAGAAAATTTAGTGATGAACTATAACAGCGAGTAGTGTGCAGTGGCTTGGCGTGGTCGACAAAATGTCAACGTTTCCTCGTTTCTCCGAAGTTTTGAGAGAACATTTAGAAACAAATGAATAATCAAATTCCTGAGAATACATTAAAAACGCTCGAAATTTTTGAAAGAAACTGAGAGGCTCGCGGACACAACTACAAATGTCAAATTCACAATTCAGTCAGCACGAATTCTCAAAAGTGTGAAGTTTAATCCTAAGACCAAAATTAATAGGAATCGTTATTTGAAGCAAATTTCAGTTAGAATTCTGCTAAAACAATTAGATTATTCGCTCTCGATATCTATGAGGCGATAGTTGATTCGGCCTTCCGCCTCATCAACTATCACCTCATAGAAATTTCGAGCTCATAATCTAATTGTAAAATAGATCAAGTGAAACTTAATGTCTATTAATACCTCTTCCTTATTTGCCCATCTATACATTTAAAATCTTAAGTCATTATTTTGTTTTTTCACAGGGCGCTGATTAAAAACAACTTGACATGTATCCCGAATGGCGCTTTTGCCGAAACCTCTTTGCAATCTTTGTAAGCAAAATAAATAAAACAAAATTTTATCAGAGATGATAAACATACGAAATAAATATTTGTACAAGTAGTCTATTTTTTATACCTTTTTCTGAGGGTATAACTTATATATCAGAACCGCAGTAATAAGCTGGGCAACGACGACAACTCTTATGTCGTTAAATTGTGATGTTTACTTTAACTAGCTTACAGTGTAAGTCAATGTAACTACGCTATTCGATTCATTACATATTTGCCATATCTGTCTTTTGTTACTTTCAGTAATTGATGAGCAACTTCACTTGTTCGTAGGTTCCTCCATAGCAATGCAATCAAACATATAGACGAAAAAGGTTTTACAAGACTCAGCAATCTTAATTTGTTGTAAGTAATTTTGTAATTTAAATAAAAACGTTTGAATTTAACGCGTTTAGACTCAACCGAATGGCCAGGATTTTTACTGGAAAAACATCTCCGCTATTTTTCGTTGCATTTCTGCTAATACCACAAACCTGTATGAACTACCGGGGCAAAATGTGGAATTGAAGGATTTTGACAGAATATGGACCACATTTTAAACTGTTGGACATTGCAACTCTCGAAAACATCTGAATATGATAATATATTGGAAAGTAATTAAAAGAAATAATCCAATTTTATGTAGTAAAATCAGGTATTTTCATGCATTACTCTCTCAAAGTAAAACTACATTGAACTTTATAAAATAACTGAGTGCTACGCGCGCTCTCATTGGTCGATAGGCGTGTTTAGATCGGAGTAGGTAAACACTGTTGTGAAGTTTTAGGTTCGCGCGTAGTTTTGAGAATTATTTCACAAAAGCAAAAGAACACTTTTTCCGTGTTTACATAGCCTCATCTAGACACTCGGAGGGTTGGGAGAATTCTCGAAAGTTACGCAAACCCTTGACTACGTCGCGTTTGCATAACAGTCTCGAATTCTCCCAACCCTCTTTGAGTTTAGATGAGGCTACGTACAAATGGAAAAAGTGCTTTAATGCTTAAATAACATATAGCATCGATTAATTAACGAAAGTTGGTTTACATTTCTAGCAACATTATTACCGATTCCTTTTCAGAACATTATTTGATAATCCGTTGGAATATTTACAAGATAGGATATTTGATGAGATGTCGCCCGATGCGAACGTGTAAGTAAAATAACTACTACACTAGTTAACACTCGGACCTACGCGCAAACTCAAATGCCCACCGTGGTACAACGGGGCTGGATGGAACCCTTTCCTAGTTTTTCGTTGAAATGGGACACATCTAAATTATTTTGCGTTTTACACTCCACCATTTTGGATTTTATTATTTTCTCCGGAAGTCGGAGAATATAGTACATTGATGGGAAATTATCCAAAAATGGTAATACAATGATAAAAGTTGCTAGGTCTGCACAAGAGATTAATCTCTTGGTGTGCAATATTGCTCAAGAAAACTGAAAAGAACGAAGAATTGTTTAAAAAAAACGCGATATTCACATGATGCAGTGGCTATGGAAATGTCAGATGACATGGAGAGACATGTCAAAATCTCGGCGAGTAATGTATGAACCTGGCCCCTCACCGTTTCAACCTTTGATTAAAAAAAAACTCAGCTTTTTAACTGAAAATTTTCTTGGAACAATTTGGCATGACATGCCATTGTACAAGAAACTGACTCCACAGGTAACCCGCGTTATTTGACAGGAATGTTTTTTTTTTAACTGAATATTGATAAAATAGCAATATTTTAACTTTCTCTGGTAAGTCCTTAAACACTAAAATGAAGTTCAAATGAATTTTGAATGACATGAAATTCAGTAGATAAATAACTATGTAAGCAAGGGTCTAGAATTCATAACAATCACAACCAATGAATTGAGCAATTGTCTCCAGTTGTAGCATAAAAATTGGACGCGTATTTATAACAATAAAATGATTTTTAGGTCTATAACATGCAACAAGCTTCGCCAGCTACCTCGAGGGAAATACTCGTCAATGACTCTGTAAGTAGATGTCAGAAGTGCGTTGGTAGCTAGATTGTTGCAGGCCAAATACAGCAGCAGTAGGACACGTTCCATATATCATTATTCTAACATGGCTCAGCTTTCAGGACAAACTTCTATATTTGGTGGTGTTTTCTCTGTATCCAAGTCTCTTTTGGGCGTGGAGGGACAAAAGCAGCTTCAAAAGTTCGCAACATTAAATTGTCCCGAAAGCTTCGGAACCATGTTAGAAAATTGATATATCGAATGTGGTCTTGGTGAGATGTTTTCGTTATCTAGGAATTAATTGTCTACTGAAGTAACAAAAGATACTCTATTACACATACAAAATGATTAAATAGAAGTTTGTTCAAAAATTATAAATATTTCATTCAAATTTCAGCAAGGATGCAAAGTTGTTTCGTTTCGGCCGATAATATGGTACAGCAATTGACAACTGATTGTTTACATTTTTGTGGAACATGAAACAGATCACGTGTTCATTTTACAACAAATGGGTGATACAACTCACTTTGACGTACAAAGGCCAAATGGTCGGAAGACAGCATTTTGATCGTGAAAGAAACGCTAAATGTGTAATACATGGAGTACAAGCTGCATTTAAGCGGCAACGGGAGGCTAATTTGTTACCGTTAGAATCGTGTTAATTGTCGCATTTTCTATCCACTTAGTGAATGTGCTCCTTCAAAATCGTTTTACGTGCTATTATTTGGTGATCACGTCTTTTATACAAGCGGTCTTAGACGTTCAGGCTTCGTGTGTCGTCGCTGCAGACCTGGACCTTACGTCAAATGCTTTAACTGCAGTCTTTGCGCAGCTGGATTGTATAACGATATCGATGGCCTTTATGGCTCATGTCTTCTGTGTCCTGCAGGTAACATAGAGTACTATCGAGTATTATGGCCAACAAGCATCCGTCGCAGTTTGGACAGGCCACGTGATCTAAAGCAGGGCCTTCTCGCATATACCCTGCAAGACAGAGATTCCCTTCTCTTTTTGCTCTCTGAAAGACGAGAGAGAATTTAATTAGCCGCCGTTCACAATCAGGCGCGAATAAATTAAACATACAGGCTTTTGACAAGTTTTAAAACTCCAGTCATGCTTGACGTTTACTAGTCTCCTCCGCAGCCGTTTCTGGGGATGTCACGCAACGTTCCCCCCAAAGAAACAGCTGCTCACATCCGAACCACATTCTTTTCCTTTTGTGTTTGTGGTTTGTTTGCGCTCTGTTGAACAGACCAATCACATAATAGCAAAGTATGAATGACGTAAGCTTTCGCGCGAAAAGGTCTGCGGTGCGAACATGCGAGGGATTTCTGGCTTTTGTTTCACGCCGCACGTCACCAAAAATACGCGTTTTTCGCAGGCTACGATCATGACGGACGAAAAAAAATGTAAATGAAAGCCCTAAGTACAAGTGTTTCGTGTGTTTATCAGTATGCTCAGCTAATGAGAGAATGTATATTTTCTCGAAATGTCCAATTGTAAGCGTCAATCAAGGGCTAAACACTTCCTACAATTGTAATCAGGAGGAAAGAGCAGCATTCATAACTCTCTCTCAACGAATCGAGCGAAGCTACTTGATTTCCTGGTTCCTTTATTAAGTTAAAATAGATATCGTCCTTCTCGACAATAATTTTTTGAGTTGAAAGCTTCTAATAATTAGCTTGAACTTTGAGCGTCTCCGGTATTTTTCGGCGTCCCTAAACAAAAGCCGGAAATCTGTATGTTCATTTGTGACATCTCCCACGACGGGATACAAAGATAAAAAAACATTCTCCGATTGGACGAGTTTCAAAGGGCGAATTTGACGCGAAAACGTTCTTGAAAATGGAACGGAAGCGGTGATTGGCTAATTTCGTGAAAGGAATGTTGTTCGAATGTGATCAGCCGTTTCTTTGGGGGAGTGTTTCGTGACATCCCAAAAAACGGCTGCGGAGGAGACTAGACGTTTACAAGACTGCCAACAATATCGGCTGTCTTGTGATTGGTTACAAATTGCAATTTTCCGCTACACTGAGATGGGATGGTCACGTATGCATCAAAATTCAAAAGTTTGTCCGATGAATAACTGGCAATCTCTTATTTCTAGCTGTTCACAACGTTCCATCAACTACTGCTGCACGTTAATTCACCCTTGTTTAATAAGCTTCATTTAGAATGCATATACACAAATACATCTAAAATAGTAAAAACAAAAAAGAAATAGAAAGACAGGAGAATAATTACCACAAGGGAAAGCGCGAACGAGACGAGAGTATCTATGCGATGCGCAATATTTGCTCTTAAAGAAGCTTGATGTGAGTCCAAAGTAAGAAATTAACCGTGAAAAAGTCAGAACACAAGTACAGTCAGAAGTCGTCGCCATAATGCTGACGCAGTTCGTGCACGCACGACAGGATATCGCGGGGCTATTATTATTTCTCGATAAGCAAAAAAGAAGAGGTATCTGTCTTGCGGGGTATCTCGCATGCAATAGAGCCGATAGGTTAGTGATGTCATTTAAGGGTCCATCGAATGTCCCGAGAACACCACAAAGGTTACATTTAGAGATATACTGTAATGGACGCTGCTATACTGACCTACATAAAGCTACAATGACAACTATTCAGCTTTAATGCTACTGGCGTTCTATCACGAATTCCGTTCTCTGATTGGCTACGCTTCTCACTATCTATTCTGTGATAGGTAGTGAGTAGCGTAGCAGTGTGCCCTTGTTAGCAAAATGACGCTCTCGATTTCTATGCGTGATAGTTGACTCGGACTGTGTCCTCGTAAACTATCACGCGATAGAAATCTCGAGCTCATTATCGAATTGTTTAATATACACAATATTCAGCTCTATGAGCAATATTCAGCTATATATACATTTATATATGTCTTTTTCGCGTAATTCAGAAAACAGTTAAATCATTTTTCTTATCGATCACATGCATGAATCACTCAAATAGTTTTTCATATGTTAGCTTTCATGTAGAATAATGCAGAAACAGAGGCGAAAACATGCTAACAATCAAAACTTCGCGATCTCACCCTACTAGTAGTTTATTCTTTCTAAGCCATACTAAGATACATTGTTGCTGTCTCAACAGGAGGTTTCTATCAAGACCAAATGGGGCAAGTTGACTGCAAACGATGCAGTAATGGTACTTTTGTCGCCGAAAAAGATCGTCCTGCTACAAGTGCCGTTAGCTGCCTGGCATGCCCATATGGTAGGGAATGTGTTTCTGGTTCGGCTGTTTATATTACAACAGCGATTTTCACTTGTCAAGGAGAGTCGAACGTAATTCGCATTTTCTCAGGTTTTGCATGAGTACATGTAAGTTCTTCGAGTAGTCAACATCGGTTCACTATACTGTAATTTGTGATTGACCCAAATGTTATACACATAGGATGCCATTTTGCTTTAGAATAAATCAAATACCGAATGCCGTTCACTTAATGGCTATTCTGCTCAAAATCGATACTGTAGTAGATAGTGAGTAGCCCGTCAGTGTCCGGTTGTTAACAAAAAGGCCGCTGCTTCGTTATATTTACGATGTGACAGTGAAGAGGATTTAGATAATTTACTAGTTAAGCTTAAAGGACTTGTAGACTTACACGAGACGGCACACTAGACTAGTCTCTTACACTAGACTATTAGCTGTCGATTTCTATGGGTGATAGGTGACTCGCAATGCGCCCTAGTCAACTATTACGATTGAATTCTCGACCTCATAATCTAATTGTTAAATGTAATTGACTCAGATTTGTTCACACTTATAATTTTAAAATGTATTCATTTTCTTTCATCAGGAACTCTATCGAATGAGACCGCTGGTTATCGTGCATGCAGATGCCTGCGCAATTTATATCGCTTGGATCGTTTTGGAGCCTGTTCAGCATGTCCCGCCTATGGTTTTGTTTGTGAGAACGATACAGCAATACTTGTGCCTGATTACTTCTGGAAATGGTCTGACCAAACTCTGAAGGAGCGTTATGAGAGCTTTGTTAAGAACATCTACTCTTTAGGGCCTGAATACAACAACAACTTTTCCACGTTTACGTCTTCACTAGCAAAACCAATAAAATGTCCTCATGCCAATTCCTGCAAGGGAGGGATTAACTCAGAATGCCAAAAAGGACACAAAGGGATCTTGTGTGCCTCTTGTACTAACGGCTTTTACCTCCGATTTAACACCTGCCTTAAATGTCCACGGTTAACCGTGACTATAATCTCATCCATCTTGGTGGTTGTACTCTTTGTTGCTGTGTTTCTGATGGTTCTTTGGGGAGACTCAAAGCAGACTGGGAATGATCGAACCATTGCAGATATCATCATGTCCTGCTTTAAAATAGTGATTGGATTTTACCAAGTTATTGCTGGTATCTTCTCGGCGTTGGCGAGAGTTCGATGGCCGGTAGCTCTGATCTCTATGGAAAAATGTCTCAACTTGTTTGAAGGAAATATTTTGCAGTTTGCTCCATTAAGCTGCATTCATTCTGGATTTCGACTAGATCACTTTGTGAAATTCTTAGGGGTCATCTCTCTGAATGTCTTCTTTGTTTGCATGATTCTTCTTTACCTTTTCCTTAAAAAGAGATACATCAAAAACAAGGTGGATTGTCTTGATAGCGAGAAACTACGAGCCATTTCGAGTTTGAAGAAATCATGCTATCGGAACATTTTTCTGCTTTTGCTGACTTCTTATCCAACAACAAGTAAAACAATTATCCAAACTTTGCCTCTTCCTGGTGCATGTGTGGAGACATGCTTCACAGATGAAAAGAGTCAGTGCAATTTCTACCTGAGAGCGGACTACTCCATACAATGTTTTACTCCTCGTCACAACTTTTTCTGGCCCATTGCTGCTGTGTTTGCATTTTATCCTTTGGGATTTCCTCTTCTGGTGTTGTTTCTCATGTACAAATACCGTGAGTCACAGGAAGAAGAAGAAATATCTTTTGGCTTACGAGTTTTCTTTGAAAACTACAAGAAGAAATTTTGGTTTTGGGAGATAACAGAGATGTATCGTAAGCTGATTCTTATTTCACTGGTGTTTCTCTTTGGATCTGAAAGTCTTTCTCAAATTAGCTTCACTATGCTGACAGTGAGCGCATTTGGAGTGGCGTACACCTTCTTTCGACCAATAAAAGGAAAGTTTGAAGATCGACTGCAAACGTTTGTGCTGTGGGTCATTTTCTTTGATGTTTGCCTTGGTGTAGTATATACAAACTGGAGACCAGACCACCAGGACCAGATGGAGAACGACTCCGTCGTTTTGAATGTCATTTTTGTGCTCCTTAACGCCTCTGTGTTGTTATTTGCCATTGGTAAGTACATGGGCTAAAGTGGTATTCTTACTAGACTTTGTTAGTATTCTTTAGGTACCTTTCACTTTCTTTGTCGGTTTTGACTATGTTTGAACCAGTTTTCGTGTGTTTTTTTTATACATTTTTTTAATGATGTAATCCAAGATGAGGAAATATAAGAAGATGGCGACCGTTCCTGAATAATAATTATGACGTTGTTTCCACGTTATATATGGGTAATTAGGGAGTTTAAGTAACCACGAAGGCAACGGCGAGAAAAACGTCGATTAACAAAATGACTTTATATTTTAATTACGAATCTCAAGATACTCTAAAGTCATTAAGTTTTTTTCTCACTGTCAAAACCATTACGAGTCTGTATCTGGGACACAGCGATAATCTTGAAATCAAAAGTTCAAAAAATAAGCCTTTGTGGTTCACGTTCTCCAGACAATGCAGAATTCGGTCATTTCACGTTGTTGTGTTGCAGAGGACGACAAGGAAATGTACCATGAATCATAATGTCATCCGTGCACAGCTCCCGGGGAAGGGACTACTGTATAACAAGAAAAGATTTTGAAAAGAACCTCTAAGACGTACCAAGATCTTGTTTTGTGGGCATTGCTTGAAATGTTTTTCCCCCCTAAGAGGTGCTTAGTCCTTTTCGCTCCGACCGAGGCATAGGGCCACCGCTGCACCTTTCCATCGGACAAGGTTTTCTGCAGACCCTTTCACTTGATTCCATGTCATCCCAAGTCCTCATCCTTCTTCTCTACAGTCCTCCTCCATGACTTCTTCGGTATGCCTTTCCTACTAGCCCCATGAATGTTCCACTCAAGGGACAGTTGGGTACATGTTGGTGGCAGGTTTCCTCAGAGTGTGGCCAATCCATCTCCATTTCCGATGGTGATTTCAATTCTCTCCTGCCTGGTGCGCTGCCACAACTCCTCACTGGAGATCTTCCCTGGCCACCACACCCCTAAGATGTACCGGTGCCTCCGGTTGATGAAGGTCTGGATTTGGGCGTTGATCTTCTTTGTTAGTCTCCAGATCTCGGAACCATAAAGCAGAACCGACTTCACATTGCAATTGAAGATCCTCGTCACAGAGAGATGAACTTTGATCTCCATATTGGTCTTAAAATGGAGAAGGCAGCATGTGACTTCCTGCACCTAACCTCAACATCTTCCTCAGTGTCGCCAGTGGTTATAAGGCCTCCCACGTATGTGAAGGCTGTTACCCGCACCAGGATCACTCAAGTCCAGCTGATGTTGCCAGTGTTTGCTGGGGGACCGAATTCTCATCTCCTTGGTTTTGGTTGCATTTACCTTGAGCCCGACCCTTGCAGCTTGTGCTTGTGGTGCCTCGAACTTCTGACGCATGTGGGCGATCTTCTAGCTCAGCAAAACCATGTCGTCCACAATGTCCAAGTCCTATAACGTCCGCAGTAGGGTAAGTTGGATCCTGTCTCATTATCACCAAGGATGTGACGAGATACCCAATCTAGCGCGACGAGGAAGAGAAGGGAGCTGAGCAGGCATCCCTGGCGGACTCCATTACTCCATAACTCATGCTCAAGACCCTTGCTGGGAAGCCATCGTAAAAGACCCGGATCATCCTCACGATTTTTCTCAGGGATTCCGTAGTGCTGCAAGATCTTCCAAAGCACCTCCCAATCCAAAGGATCAAAGGACTTTCCAAAGTCTACAAAAAGCAGATATAGCCCAGTGTTCCATTCCAAGGTCTGCTCCACGATAATCCTCAGTGTAGCAGTCTGTTCACAGCAGGATAGCGAAATGCTGCTGGCTTATCCCGAATTCTGTCATCAAGAGAATCCTTCATCCTTTCTAGAATGATCTTCCAAAGAACTTTGCTTTCAACAGAGAGGAGCAAGATGCCTCTTCAGTTCTTATACGGGGACAGAACTCCATTCTTGGGATGTTTACCCCTAAGAGGTACCAATTCCAAACAACACATTATCTCGATGCCATATTTTTCTCTGCTCAACACCCTAAGATACCTCAAAAGCTTCCGCTGTGGACCTTTTGAGGCTTAAACCCTACGAGGTACCAAAACTGGGTTTTTAAACTCTAAAAGGTACGAAGAGCACCCCGTCCTTTTTATATAGGAGTCCCCTTCCGTAGGCACAGCCATTGTTCTGCTCATTAAACATTATATCCTAACTTGTAAATCAAACAAACCTTCAGAATGTTTAATCATTGTTACATTGTTGGGCATCGAACTCCCAACTTATCCTTTACATTTACTGTAATTTTGGTCCTGTTTGTGTCCAAAACCAAGGTGTCAACAGAAATCGTAGAGGGGTCTGTTAAGAGGGCTGGCCAGCAAACGCTTTATCTGTATAGGGTTAAAATAACCTAAAACGTTTGGAGGGTATGTTAATCTCATTGCTCCGATAACTGATTAATTGTACGTACATAAAAGTAAAAAAAAGATAATGATAAAAAGTAAAGGTGAAAGGGTAACCATCGTTTCCAATTAAAGCACTAAAGGTATCACGTTATGTTGTACCAACAAGAGGCCCTGCAAATATATTATTATTACTATTTTTTCTACTTTTTTTGCCAGGTGAAGGTTTACTTCATGTGAGATTGTTTTGGAAAAAAGTTTCTTCGTGTCCAATGCAATGCTTCAGTTTTCTTCTCCGAGGAATTGTGCTTCTCAAAAATAAAGTGACCCGAATGTTCCACAGATTTTCAGCGGCAAGGACAGAACCACTGGATGCCCAGGCATACTTAATTCAAGACTACACTTAATGGACAGTTTATAATCATTTTCTTTGTTATGGTCTTTAAAACCCTTAGAGTAGGTCTTGGCAATATTTGGCTAATTTGGTATACATTAAGTCAATTGCAGTTTAATAATTAATCAAATAATCGTTTGATTGATCGATCTACGTATAATCATTTTGTCGAAGAAAATATTCCTCACAGAATGTTAAGTGCAGAAAATGATTCGTGCTTTCAGTAGCAAGAACGGAATATTTAATCCTTAACAATGATTTAACCATTAAAATTTCTTTGCATTGCTTATACGAGCCATATAACAATCAAGTGACGTGAAGTGTTTAGTGCTTCAAAATTGCTAAAAAGGTGTTTTCAGTTGCTGCATGATCGAATCAACATGTTTAATGTTCATTGGTATACTGTATTACTTGTTTAGCTGATAATACTGTTACGCATTTTACGTTAGCTGGGTTCGAGTGTGCAAATGTTCATCACAAGGGCCTTTTTGTCCCTTGCTTGTGCACCTTCCCGCAGTGAATTTGCAACTGATATCTCTGAATTCAAAGAGAATTATTTGGTCTTTACAGCAGTTCATTGTTATGGCTATTAAAATATTGGTAATACCATAACGTCAGTTTTTGTAGCATTACTGTCTAGAATGTGGAAGATAGCAACTTAATTTGACCAGACGATGATTATTCTTGCAGTGGTTCCCCGTCGGGTCTTTCAAACATTCTCATTTTCTTAAAAAATGTCTCTCTTTGCATCACATGTGACTTATGGCTTGCGTTCATAGTCACCTTCGTTTCACTGTTCATGAACAAAAATTAAACATTTAATTTGGGAATGTTAAATGTCATTCAAGCATGACGAATCAGTTCTCTGTACCTACCTTGCAATATTTGCCGTGTCAATGTGCTTTTCAATTTCATTATATGTACATAAGTGCGATTCGTTTATTGACCTAAGTTGGCCTTGCAAAGTTTTGTGTCAGGTGTAAGAGCTGAGTTTGAGAAAAATAAAAAGATAATGTATTCTCATATTTCGAACACATGAATTATTATATAGGAGCATATATACAGATGCATGATAGTACTGGTAGATTTTATTATCAAGAGATTATCGTTGTCATAAAAGCCCATACCAAGGCCCAGTTCAGACGTCGTGCTTTTGCCGTGCCGAACTAAATTCAGGATTTAAGTTCGACAAAAGCACGGCAGAAGCACGGCGTCTGAATCAAACTTTTGCATTAAGTTCGGCAAGCTCTGCCGTGCTACACGACTCTGGCACGGCAGTGACCGGGGGGGTACTTTGGGAATTTCTTGGTGGGGATGTGCCGCTGGGACCCTGGAACCCTTAGTCTATACCAGAGCTAGTTCAGCTGAATTTCACTAACCTATACTAGAGTGAACTCCCCAAATACCCCCCATCTATCGACACTGTTGAGGCTGATTTGCGTAAATTTAAACTTGCCGGTTTGATTTTTTTATATTTTTGAGTGGCAATTCCTGGTTTCCTTAGTCTAGATAAAATCTTCAACCAACCAGTCAGGTTTGTGAAAAATGATACCCTATTCTAGACCCAAACGCTCTGATTTACAGACCCTATCCTAGAGTAAACTGCTTGAAAACCATACCCTTCACAGTGGCACATACCTATATAGCCCATATATGGCAGTTCAGAGGTCGTGCTTTTGCCACGCTATACAAAATTCATAAATTATATTAATGTATTTTGGCGAGATTCCGTTCCCACGGGGAGTTAGGACGAGAATTGCTACGAGGCATCAGTAAATGCTGAATTTGATTCGACACTGGCACGACGTCTGAATCAGAGTTGTTTCTTTGCCGTGCTACAGTCGAACCAAATTGCAATTAAGTTCGGCAGGGCAGAAGCACGACGCCTGAACTGGGCCTAACATAGACTTTCTGAAAAGTCCTTCGTCTTGTTTATTCAGTACCCGCCGGACCTCTCGCGACTTCGTTGCTCGCTCGGCCGCTTCGCGATCCTAAAAACGGCCGCTTCGCGGCCTAACATCTTCTACCCCGCTTCGCGACCTAACATTTTCTACCCTGAAATTTATGAGGTCGACTTGTGGCAAGTCTAGGCCTAACAGAATAGATCGTACCGGTCGGTCTAGTTCTTTGTGCTGGATATCGTGATGACAGAAATTGGCGTCACTGTGACCTTCATCTCTTGTCCTTAGGTGGGTGTTAAAATAGAGCTTGTTGTCCCACACAGGGTATGGTTTTTATGGTACTTCTTTTTTCTAAACAGAGTCAGGATTTCAAACCTTCGGCGACACCCCTACACCCAAACATGGGTCTATTTTCATGCTAAAAAGAGGCTACTGTGTTTATCATCCTTTAAATCTTTTTCGCAACAAGCGCAGTTTTGAAAATTGTGGAACGTCACTCTGATATTCCCCAGTTTTAGCTGGGGCATATCCGGTCACGTGCCGCGTTGTGACCAATCGCGCGAGAAAGCGAAAATATTTGATGGATAGACCCCCTTCCCCAAAGCTATTACAAAGGACTTGGGGGCTGGGGTAAGGGAATTTTGCTAAATCAAATTCGATGATGGCCATACCTCTGAGATAGACATCCTTAGTCTGCAGGGCCCCTTAATTATTATTTCAACATACAGCACCTTCCCTTACTTTCCTCCGTTCCCCCCCCCCCCCCCCCCAAAAAAAAAAAAATGAAAATAAAATAAAATAGCCAAATAAGAAAACAGTTTAACCAATCAGGGCGCTTATTTCCTTGGGCTATTTTCTAAAGTGCAGGTGCTTAGACGTGCATGGAATTTTTGCATGGTCGGAAAGGGCCCGCGTTAGCCTGGAGTCGGTCAGCAGCTACGAGGTAGTTATCAGTCCATGTCGCTTGTTCCATCCCATCGTCACAGTATCAACATGATGGCGGAGGGTTTGATGCGCTAGCGCTACAGCTTTTTGAGGCGTGTCGCGTTTTCACCCTGCTAGCACACCCCGTAGCCCCTAAACAAACTATGGGTGATCGTAACAGAACGCGATCAAAAATTTACGAGAGATTAAACAACCCAGAACTTCGCTGTAAAACGGGGTAAGTCTTGTTAAGAATAGTGAAACTGTACCTTCCGTCTCCAGCTACTTTTATTGTAGTGAGAACTGCTGCGAGTGTTACAGAGAAAAACGTAGCTTATGTTTTAGATCTTCAAGAGAGTGTAAATTATTATTTGTTGGTTCCCTATTACACCTGTATCGCGTGAACAAGGTGTTTTCATCGATGGGATATCAAGGTAGTCTTCTGTTTCGTTTTAGAAGGCGCTATTAAAATGTGTTTGGTTAAACACAATAAAGCCATTCTTTACTTAAACTTTCACGTTAAAGTGAAGTAGAAATTTGAAAACAAGGTTTCATGTAGTGCTTGTCGAGGTTAACTGCGATTTGTAATCATAAGTAATGTTAAAAAGAAATCGAGTCACAAAGCTTGAGTATAATAGTCGTGTGAGGTCGTTGCGCCATCTTGGACGGAAATGCTGAAACTTGACCGTTTGTGACAATCATGTGATTTCACGTCAAGATGTCTCGTCAAGTTTCCGTGTTCCGAAATAAAATTTTACCTCTGACATTATCTATATACACTGTAATAACACATGCAAGTACATAACAGTACAGGGTATGTTGTTTATTTTTGTGAAGCCAGTATTCGTCATCATCCTTCTACATAAAGATAAAATTATGGTTAATGGTGTAAGGGATGTGGAGAATTTCTCAAGAATTTTCTGTTCAACTATGTTACAGGGAAACACCAAGGAACTGATATATGCATACACATATTTCCTTTCATGTGAGAATATTTATATGTTTGTACATGTAGATTTATTGTCAAGCAAGCAGAAGCAGAGAAATGGACAAAATCATGAAGCTTAAATGAATGCCTCTAAATTTTTAGAGCTACTGTGTAGCATCTAATGAAAAGCATGATAATCACAGCAGACATGTACATGTAGAATTGTTTGTAGTTGAATATCTTATTTTCAACCATAATTTGATTCAACCATCTCATTGTAGTAACTAATTGGTAATTCATAGACCCAATTTGTTGCCATGGATACTTTGCATGGCTGTAAAAATGTGCTAATGAACCTCATTGAAACTTTGCAGTTGTGGTTTTTATGGAAACCCAGCATGGAAAGGCTACTGTTCAGTATGCTACAGGGAAGTGTATCTAAAACAGCAGAGGGCACGGGCTGCGTCACAAAGCAGAGAAGACGCGTTATCAGGAGGCTCTAAAAATTTGCATGCAGAGGGTAATAATCAACATTGTACATTTTTCCCTAATGATTTCGGTTTTTCATAAATGAGATATAAACTAGTAACTGCTAGTTAAGATTCTGAAATTTACATTAATTTTTCCTCACTAGCCCAAAAGTCCAAGAACAAAATGTAGAAAAAATAAATAATCAATAGCATGCACATAAAGTGATGGGTGCCTACACATAGACTGTACATGCCAGTTGATCTGTAAGAGGAGTGACATGCATATTTACAGGCTGGAATGAATGAATTTAAACTAAGTGATGCATTGTACTTCAATGTGTACTACTAAGCTGTCACTAAAATAATGGCCTCCAAAGTGCCCAGAATTGGCCAACACCATGCATACTACATACACGTTCTTAAAGCATGTTGTATTTTTATGTGGATTTGATAATCCTGTCAGGGAGACCAGGATGTGTATCCATGAAACTCCTGGATGGTCCTGGTGGATGTCATGTGTGCTTTTAATTTAGCTTTGCAGTCAATGAAAGTGTTGTGCACTAAACCATCTTTTTTCTTGTGTAGTGGGACGTGAGGAGGAGGAATCTTCAAAACTAAAGTTTAACAAGTTTGAAGAGAAAAAGAAGTTTCAGTTAGAGTCAAAAAAGTAAGTGTCATTGAACTCGTTAATTCCCATAAATGCACTAAGTTTTAGGCAAACTAACACATGCATATGTGTTTTTATTTCAACAGACAGAGTGTAAAGAAATTATTCAAAAAGAGCCCTGGAAGATCTTCCTTACCAGACGACGCTCCAGCTGCAAATGTAACCCTATCGCCAGGTAAGCCAAGCCAAGCCCTTCAGAACATGCAAGTATAAGTTGCCTCACTGTACTGAATCAGTTGTTAGTGTACTTTCCACTGTTTTTTTATAAGCGCCTGTGTTATTACACTTGACTGTGCGTTTGTTTAAGTTGCTTTCTGTATTACTTGAATGTAATCTAGTTGAGCCTCAGAAGAGTGCCACCAGTTTCCGTGAGTTCCTCAAGACTCTCAAGAAACCAGCAGCACAAGATGTTAATGATAAATGCAAGCTGTAAGTAATTTTTAATCATTTTGAATCAAAGTCTGTGTACTGTGTTATTACTGTATGTGGTGGAGACACTTTCACTCCACCAGTGAGTTAGAGAGCTCTTGTTTCAGCATTTCTAATGGCAAGTCAGTGTAATATACAGTGAAAGTGAGATAATTCTATCACTCAACATGCCTCATAATACTGTATTAGTTCAACATGTAGACACTTCAGAATGGCTGTAACAAGCTCTATCAAAAAATAATAATGATAATGATGATGATGATCATAATAATAATAATAATAATAATAATAATAATAAAACTGCCCTAGGCCCATGGATTGAACTCGGCACCATAAGTTAAAAGCGGCAAGACTTTAAGGACTTAAAATAATAATAATAGGAAGAACAACAATGAGGGCTATTATACAGCTGTTCATCAGTGTTCGAACAAAGAAAGACCTGTCTTTTGAATAGCCTGGGGCTACTGGATTTTGCAGTGTAGCTTCCTGTGAGAGATAATTTAAGTCATTAGTTTAATTTTAAACTAGCTAGTAATATTTTCTTTTTTGGGGAGGGTGGGATGAGGTAGTGAGAATAACTTGTGGGAGAGTACATGTACATCATTGACATCATACAGCTGTAGCAGTGCTACAGTTTTCTTTACATGCTATACATGTACATGTATGTACATGAAGTTGTGTCAATCTTACAAGTGAAACCTGTTAATTATATTGGAATTGAAATTAATTAGAACGGCTGCTTTTTCCACAGGTTTGTTCAAAGGATTTTAAACAACCCATCACTGAAGGTTGAGGAGCAGAGTGAAATGGTTCATGATTTTTATGGGGTATGTGCTGTGTAGTATTGAAACTTAATAAAGACACTCTTGACCTAATTAAGTTTGATTGATGTACTTTATATATCATGTTCATTGATGTTTTGAATCAGTCCTTACAAGTTTGTTGATACTGTAAGACTGTAAAGTTCCAGAAATAAAAAGCTTAAAAACTTTCACATTTACATGGTGTAGCAACCTTTTCTTGTGGTTACTTTTGGAAGGTCCTTCATGTGCAGTGTAGCGTATGGTAAGACAGTATTTGTGGTAGCTGAACATGGACCAATCCATCACAGAAAAATGATGCTTTAATGAAACTGTGTTGGAGGCAAAATAAAATTATATGTGTGTAGTTCTCATTGGTATATTCACGTAACATTTTAGGCAATGTCCGAACACCTTCAGTCACATCCCTTGTTTCAAAACCAACCACAAGAAGTGATTGACAGAACACTAGATGGAGTAGAGAAATACATCATGACCAAGCTGTATAGAGTGTAAGTTCCACTTTAAACTGACCAGTTTTATTTGTTCTTAGTACTGCCCCTAACAAGAGTCTCATTGTTGTCGTTAAATTGATGATAAAGTTTCTCTGTTGATCAGATGTTTATCATGAAACTATCATAAATTTATTTTAATGACAATAATCATTTCTGTTGAAAGGTTTTTCTTTTTTTTTACAACCAGGTACAACATGCATGTGTTGACTTAACAAACAACCTTGTATATCTTGTCATCCAAACAAATCTAAGTATTTTCCGTATTACCATTAATCACTAATTTTTTCAAACTGTTACAGTAAGATGGTTTTATGTTTGCAGTGTTTTCTGTCCTGCCTCCACTGATGATGAAGCAAGGGATTTGGCAAATCAAAAACGTATTCGAAGTTTTAATTGGATTACTCCTCAGCATTTGGATGCTGCTATTAATCCTGACAGTGACAAAGTTCAACAGCTGATTGAAGATGCACAGCAAGGTAATGTTGGAACATTACCAGTATGTTACTCTAGAACAAACAATGTTGGTAGAGCTGGCTTCATGTGTGCCCCAACTGAAGCCTTAAAACTCAAGATGCTTGCATGTAACTCCACTTTCTGTGGCGCTCAGGTTTTATGCTGTTAATGATTTACTCTAAATGTTTATGTAAACTATTCTCCCTGGATGGGTTATGAATCACTGGTTACCCACAGCATTTTTGAGTGTTATTATTCCAAAAATTATCTCTTGTTATACTACATGTACATGTTACTGTCTTCCTGAGATAAGTGCACAACAGAAGTGTATGTAGGCAAGGAACACAATATAAAATTAATTGGCTATTTTAAAATATTAGAATTATGGTGCCTAGGTTTAGGGGAGTAAAACTTTATCGATTTTTTCATCCCCCAGTTTTGTTTCATGGCTTTAAGCCCCTGTTAAAATACAGGTCAGTATTGTAATGTTTCAAAAATGTTGTACCATGCATACACATACAGTGTACATGTGTCCTTTTTGTTACTAATCTTGTGTGTGCATTTTCCAAATGTTCTCCTGTAGACTTGGTAGAAATAAACACCAAAAGAGCTCCTCAAGACAAACTGGCTTGTGTTGTTCGATGCTGCAAGAACATCTTTAGTATCCTTTATCAAAATAACAATTATTAGTTTTCATGTTTAATGTTTAGTGAATTGATCCTATTTACAGCACTGACAAATCCTTACAGTGTACAATCATACACATTATGGGGCCATGTCACGTTACTGCCACATGCTGGTAAATCTGTGTTGTAAGGATAAAGGCACACAGATTAAGACATGGAATTTGGGTTGCTTTCCTTCCTGTAGAAATTTGCAGTGCAATTCAGCTGGTGTTAAGATATTTTTTCTTCCGCAGTACAAGTGGTAGTCAGAGTGATTTTGTCAATCTTGTGACCTAATTAAATGCAAACTTTCAATGTAGACAAACATGTATGCACTAGTACATGTAACTTATATCAGCAAAGTGAACTGTCAATCCAGCACATGGATTGGTTTGGGCCACAAACCAAAGTGCTTCATTACCAGTATACTGTATTCCTTTTGGAGACCAACTGTATTGGCCCTCAAGCATGTTAGTAGGGCCCAAAAAAAGTGCTGTCTGGTTGTCTGGGACAAGTAGATTCTCCTTCTGGGCAAGTACCTTTTCATTCTCACTTGCCCAATGGGCAAGCGATCAGGCAGGTCGCCTGCATTAATAATTTAGCAAACTAAGACTTGCCCAGAGCAAGCAATATTTGAGAGATACTTGTCCCAGCATTCAAGTTTTTTTCGAGCTCTGTGTTAGGCAATTTTTTTTTATTTTTTTTTTTTTTACCTTGACATTTTGGTAGAAATTATCCATCTATCCACACCTGCTGGAGGAGCAGTGAGCGCTGACGATTTTCTTCCCTGTCTTATTTATGTTGTCTTGAAAGCAAATCCAACAATGCTACATTCTAATGTACAGTGAGTAACTATATTATTTTGTTCATTCACAGTTTATGTGTACATCAGCCTTGTTATTGATTCAGAAGTAATCCGTCAAAGGTCCAAGTGGCAAAGGCCTTTTCTGCCTACATGTGACTTTGAGAGATGTTGATTTGGTTACTTGGTTAGTTGAGGAACAGTGCAAAAACAGGAGTAAAAGGGTTCTGCTTGTAAATGATTGAATGTCTTGAACAGGCTATTGAACCCATATACGTACACTGTTAGCTGTGACAAATACATGTAAACAGCTCACTAACACCTCTAAAAGTGTGGTTTACAAGGATATACTTCTTTTATTTATTATTTAATAGGTACATTTCAAGATTTTGCAATCCTAACAAACTGATGATGGGAGAAGCTGGATATTACTTCACAAACCTGGTTAGTATGAATTCCACCCCTTTTTAAAGTCATACATGTACATTCATGACGTCACTGTATCTGTGACTGTCCAACTAACTGACCCACATACATAAAGCACATGTTCTACAAAAGTCATGTACAGGTAGTTACATTTACATTGTAACCTTGCTTGAAAGCTGAATGTTACTATAAATACATGATGTACATGTTATACTGTTTGATAACATATTGTATTGTTGTTTGTTTGACACTATGGGGTACATAAGTCTCAATTACCAGCCACTGGTAAAATGAGCCATTGCTCCATTCCTCCTCCTCCTCCTCCTCCTCCTCCTCCTCCTCCTCCTCCTCCTCCTCCTCCTCCTCCTCCTCCTCCTCCTCCTCCTCCTCCTCCTCCTCCTCCTCCTCCTCCTCCTCCTCCTCCTCCTCCTCCTCCTCCTCCTCCTCCTCCTCCTCCTCCTCCTCCTCCTCCTCCTCCTCCTCCTCCTCCTCCTCCTCCTCCTCCTCCTCCTCCTCCTCCTCCTCCTCCTCCTCCTCCTCCTCCTCCTCCTCCTCCTCCTCCTCCTCCTCCTCCTCCTCCTCCTCCTCCTCCTCCTCCTCCTCCTCCTCCTCCTCCTCCTCCTCCTCCTCCTCCTCCTCCTCCTCCTCCTCCTCCTCCTCCTCCTCCTCCTCCTCCTCCTCCTCCTCCTCCTCCTCCTCCTCCTCCTCCTCCTCCTCCTCCTCCTCCTCCTCCTCCTCCTCCTCCTCCTCCTCCTCCTCCTCCTCCTCCTCCTCCTCCTCCTCCTCCTCCTCCTCCTCCTCCTCCTCCTCCTCCTCCTCCTCCTCCTCCTCCTCCTCCTCCTCCTCCTCCTCCTCCTCCTCCTCCTCCTCCTCCTCCTCCTCCTCCTCCTCCTCCTCCTCCTCCTCCTCCTCCTCCTCCTCCTCCTCCTCCTCCTCCCCCCCCCCCACCCCCCCCCCAAAAAAAACACCAAAACCACCACCACTTCTGCCTGAACTCCTCTTCCTGAGAACAACCTTTGAGAACCGGATAGGAGGGAGCATCAGAAACTAAGTCTTTAAGGTACAATGTTCAAGAGATTAGCATGCTGTGTTTGAGATCTGACCTCACCAGTGATGGTTCAGCTCTTGGTATTAGTCCTTAGCCAGGACAGTTTCCTCCCATTGCCTTTCTTGCCACAGTATAAAGATTTAAATATGAATGCCAGCAAATTGTCACTAGAACGATTGAAAATAAAACTGGGAGATGACATAACCCATTGCAAAAACGTGAGAGGACTGGGAAAGACTATGGTTGTTTTCGGTTTGTTTGAAAAACTAAGATATTCAAATGAAAGATCAACTAAATTTGAGAGTCTTAAGCAAGAATAGAAGTATTTAGAGGAGGAAAATGGCAAAATGATAGCTCTTCAAATATTACCTAAAATAGAGAGTTTGTATGGATTGGGTAGACAGGCCACAAAATTGTAAGGGTTTGTATGGAATTTTGCAACTTTTGCAAGGCTCCCATTTGGACAATTTTCCACTGAAAACTCTCAAACTTGACTGGGTAGCTTTTCTTTCAGTAACATTTCAGCTGAAATGTTTAGATATTCAGTCTAATCAATGTAAGAAACTTGTCTCAGTCCTCTCACGTTTCTGCAATGGACTATGGGGTGAGATAGAATCTCGTGTTAGTGGTGCAGTAATATTCCTAATCACTTCATGCAGCAGCTTGATAGTGACAGAATGGAATGAATCTTCAGCTGAACTTTACGGGTCACCATATAGGCCCACTAAATCATTTCATTGTTTTGCTTACATTAAATCTAATGTTGCGTGACATTTCTTTTGACAGTGTTGTGCACTATCGTTCATAGAGAAGCTTGATGCACAGGCACTGTCCATGTCTCAGGAAGAATTTAACAGGTGAGTAATGTGCATAACAAAGTTTCACTTGTGAAAAATGTATTTATGGGTGGTTAATGTTATAAGAGAAGCCAGTGACACAAGCACATTCAATCACAAGTTCTGTTAATTTCCCATTAAAAATTTCTCCAACTTACAATCACCAACATTTACCTTCTGTTACATTATTTTAATTTATAGTAATTACTAGTTTTATCATACCTACATGTAACCCTGGCAGAATGTTAATTATAGAACACACAGGTGGCATACTCAACTGTAAAATAGTAATATGTGCTACTAAAAGTGACATTTAATAGTAGAGCTCCTGAGCTCATTGGGAAAACTTTCAAAAATATTTTTCAGCTGGTGACTAAAAATTGCTCTCTCAAACAGTGCTGAATTTTCATATGTAGTACTTAGTTGAAGTTTCAAAGGTGCAGTGGCACAGATTAGAGTAAACGTAACAATTAGACTTTGTAGTCCAGCTATTAAATGCAGTACAAAATGCACACAAGACTTCACTGCTATACCATGAGTTATCTGCCTTAACAAAGTTAACCATGATTGTAATGTGAACCATTTTCATCTCTGTCTGTTTAGATACATGTATGGAGATGAAAGCGATGGTGCAGAGCAGACCAAACTTAAAGCAGAACCACCTGTGACATGTAAAGGACTAGAACTGATGAAGGTCAGTCAGTACTGACAGTAGTGGAGTGATCCACATGTATTTTTATCAGCTACTGCCTTTTTTTTTTTTGGTTGTCTATCAACTTAATTGGTCACAAAATTACAATATAATTAATTAAAGAAGAAAAGGACCAATAGGAATTGCACGAACAGGAAAATAAAGTTACCCATGCGAGGCGCAACCCTAGAAGCTAGTAAGAATGGTGATAGAAAATCTTAAATTTGATAAAAATTACAATAAAATCTAATAATTACTTATAGTTAAAAATTATAGTTAAATCTAATTAATTACAATAGTTTAAAACAAGATGCGGATAATATTAGTCACAGAAAATTAAGAGCGGTGACAAGGGCAGTTACGGAAGAGGAACCAGGAGCAGGGCAGACCAAACTTAAAGCAGAACCGCTTTTGTGCTTTCCTTGGTATTAATGTACCAACTGTTTTGTACAGGATGTTGTGCATTTATGCCCTTGGGAATTTCATCATCAGTCTTGTGTTTACAATAATAGTTCATGGGCAAAGGAACTATATTGAAACCTCTGCAATGTTCAAACATGTTTCGTCTTACTATCTTTACAGTCCAATCTTGAAGTGCTTGGTACTTTAAGAGAACGGCAGCTGAAGCTTAAAGAAGATGCTCTTGTATTACAAGAACAAATGACAGAATTTAGGAACAATGTCGTGAAAGAGGTACATTACAATATCATCACTTACACTGTATGCTGAGTGCCTAATACACGGCACTTCGTTGTAGTTTGCATACCGCGTAATTATTCCATCAAATTTTCTTATGTTGTTTGTAGGTTGATGCCATCTTGGCAGGAACAAGTAAAGGCAATACATATCTTAAATCTACATTAACAGCAAGTGAACCGCTTGAGACAACTGTGGCTGCCAGCTGATGAGTCATTGTTAATACAATGTACATCAATTTATGTACATGCAACTTAAACCTGCAGTGTGGAAAATGTGGGAAACCTGTGACTGCTGATCAATTAGATAATGCCAATATTACTAATGTACTGCAAAACTGCAATGCAAGTGAGGGAAACCTGTGGCAACTGATCAATCAAGTAATGTCAATGTACACTGTATATTAATGTACCACAAACCGGCAATGCAGAAAGTGAGGGAAACCTGTGGCTGCCAGCCATCAAATAAAGGCAAAAGCGACACATACTGGAAATCTAGGGGGAAGCTTGCGAGCAGTAAGTTTGGAACAGCTCATATGGCACCCAGAACTGTTCTTCAACACCTACATCTTTGTACACACAAAAAAAAAATTGATAATAATCTAGGGAGGAAGGTTTCAGGCAACAAGCCTGGGACAGCTGTGACAGCAATCAGATCTGTTCTTGGCCACCTACAGTTCTGTGTTCTCTTGAACTCAAAAATTTTTGCATGAAACTTCGGAGATCATCCAGTTTCCATGAAGTATTTATAAATATATTAATGTGATTCATATGGGGTATGAAGTAATGAGGAGGGAAGGGAAATGAGGAGGGAAATAGGAAATGAGGAAATAATATTTCTCTAGTATTTTTTTCCAAATGCAAGTAAATTATATGACATTCTGAATTCACACCAGCTACTTTGTCACCTTTTGATAATTAGTTTGTTGATCAAGACAGTTTAATTGATTAAGTTGTAGCCACCAGTGATTGGTTTAATGCGGAACTGTAAGAGTAAATTAGGTTAACTTTTTTGTTGATATCCAAGGTAAACATTTTTTACAAAATTCACATGTAACTTCTGTAAGTTATGAAGAAATTATGGAGGACTTAGTGGACATGTTACTGATTCAATGTTCACTGAAATTTATCCGTACACAAAAAATGTTTTCTGTAAGAGATTTTTATAATTATTTTATATTTTATTATTTAAGCCATAGCCTCATTTGTCGCGAAATTATGAGCCTCTCCGATATTTGTCCGTGGACATTTAATATCTGTTCCCAGAAGCGAACAGTCTTCCGGGAGGGAAACTGTGAGCTTCGAGGCTTTTGTGTTTATTATCCTTCAACAAACATTTTTCGCAACACGCGGGATCTGCCAAAATTGGGGAATATCACTCATATATTCCCCAGTTTTAGCTGGAGCATATTCATTCACGTGACGCGCTTGGACCAATCGCGTGCGAGCGAAAATATTTGACGGAGTGAAGTGTAAAGAACACAAGCGCCCCTCATCACTTCCGGTCGCTGTGAAGCGCTAAAGCAGCCGAAAAGGAGTAGGGAGGGGTGGAGGGAGATGGGCGGAAGGAGCTGTATTTACAGGCTAGTGTAAATTGTGCGCTAAAATTGATCAAAAATTATCTGGCTAAACTGAATTGATATTTATATCTTATGAGAAATTTTGTATCACACGTACAAGCTGTGCATTGACATTCTCTTTACTTTGTCTTTCAATATACAATGTTTCGTCAGGACTTAATAAAATTACATAACACTGTAACTTTTCTCAGCTTTGTGTTGCGAAATGCCACCGCAGGGGACCCGATCTAACGTGCTTGAGTACCAACAGATTCATTCTCATATAATCATTCTGTTATATAAATAGTAGTATTCAGTTTATTTCACCGAAAGAGTATAAATTTCTGCTACAGAAATTGTTTATTTACACTCCCAGAGAGAACTGTTCTTTGACGAGGGAGATCGAAAGACTAGCCATCAAACCCGCCTGTTTCAAGTTGTGAATGTTTTCCTCACACGGCAGTATTAAACAACAACCTTTTCCGTGAGATTTTAGACATAAGATTCTTCGTTTTCCCCGTGCATTTACTGCTGTTTTTGCCGTGTTTGCCTCCCAAGTTAGATGGCGTCAGAAACAGTGAAAAGATCTATGATATAAGAGAGAGAATAGATAGCGAGAGAGATAAGAGAGAGGGAGAGAGAGAATCAAGAGCCTCATTGTTTAGATCGATTTATAGACCTCGGACGCAAACCCTCGGGTGACTCCTGAAGATGCACTCTTATGGATACTTTGGAAGTAGTGTCCTGTACAAACACTTCTTAAGTATTGGATTAGTAAAGGCGGGTTGTGAGGGTTTACAGTCTCTTCAAGCACGTTCGTCGTATCAAGAGTTTTTCAGTAATTAGCGCTTTCTTCGCCTCACGTGACAGGTAAGCACGTTCGACAAACTTTGCGATAAACCTTTGAACCAAAATCAATGACATGATTAGTTATTAGACATTTCTTGCCACACCCCTATATATTATATATATTTTTTGGATCTGAAGGCAAATAAGTTTGACAGATTTGCTTTCCTGCCAAGCAATCAGGTTCCAGAGCCCAGCTGGAGTTTATGTCAAACAATTTTTGTCTCTTTTGCAGTCAATCTCAGTGACGTTTTCTTCTATGAACTACTGTGGAACAGAAATATTCTCTCCATTTCACCGATTACATGAAAAAGGATTGTCTTTAAAACGAGTAAATTGAGTCACATACCTTCGTGCGTAACGTCACGCTCATTTCACGGATGTCGTGATGTGAATTAAGCTCTGCGGATACAATGGTACGACAGTTTTGATTGGCTGCCCTGACAAGAGCCATTGTTTTTTGTATGCTACTATTGGTCAGATTTTTGTGAAATAATTTTATAATGGCGTCAGCTGTTGAAAGTGAATAAATTTGGTAATATGATGTGAGCGAGAGGATGATACGTGTAGGTGAGTTTTACTGTCGAAGGAAGAAGAAATACTGCTCGCCGAAAAACAGCTCTTACAACAGAATACTATAGAAGGTCAGCGTCTTTAATAAACAAGGGATAACAGGTGTTTTTCTAAGTTTAAAGAAAGACAGCAAGGAATGGCTGGGTTACGGCAAACGCCGCCCGTGGGAAAAGAATCGTCATTGCCGTGCGCGCCACCGCCAAGCCCTATCATGGGTTGTCGTCGAAATCTTGGTTTTGCTTTGTTATCGTCGTCGCCAGAGTTCCACGAAACTCAAGAACTTGCAGAAATGAATGATTCTTTAGTTGTTGCTCTTTCAAGGATGAGAGTTGAACAGTCCTCGTTGAAAAGGAAAAAACATTCGGAGCACGAACTTCCCCCAGGACTGGAAAACCACGATCGAGCTCAACACGAACAGAAAAGGGCAAAAAATAATCAAAGACAATCGGGAAGTTCATCCCTGAAAAGGCAAAGCCTTTGCACGGAATGTTTATCGACCGCTGCTGTCAATAGTTCATTTCCTGTGCCAAGTACGTAGAATTTACTTTGATGTCTCTCGAACAACTAGAAGCTATATAATCAGCTTTTGGTCTCGTGGACGAACGTTCGTGTCTTGGTATGAATAATTTTGATTTTTGCCATTCTTGATGTAAATTCTCTCTCAAGGTGTAAATCACGCTATCGTTTCACTGACATTTTTGTACTTCGTATAGTTACCATTTATTTTGGACAGAGTTTGCCTTAATATATAAGCTTAATTTTCCCTCAGAATGAAAGGACTAAAAATTTCGAGGCATAAATTTATTCTACTGTCGAGATTTTGTAAGAAGCCCAAAAATATATTGAGCTTTTCTTGACTTCACTATTAAATAGTGGTTAAAAGGGCATTTTAATATCTTTGAAAGAAATCCAGAGCGAGAATTTTACATAGAAATTTAAATGGGTTACATCGGAAAGCCCATATAAGACTTAATATTTCTTTTTTTTAACATTGGGATGAGCTAATACAATATGGCGTTTAGCGCTCGCTCTCAGCGTGTCTGTACAGGGTGTAAACTTGTTTCAGAAAATAGTCTACATGTAGATGAAAGAGCTATTTATATTTTGAAATTATTTTAATACGAAAGTAAGAAAAATTTATCGCTGCATGAAATAGCGACAAGACAGAGATGTATTTTATGTTTAAAAGAAAGAAAATTCCCAAGAGAAATATTTGTATCATTAAAATGTGATAAGGGTGTGAATTGTGGTTTAATTGGAATTGAAGTCATAATGCCTTTGCTTACAGTCTACTAAATGTCCTCCCTTGAAAGGTTTGTGTCAAATTTTCCACATGTTTCTTGCATATAGCCCTGGCAGATCAAATTTTGTATTTAAAATGTATTTGTTTTAATGTAAGTCTTACATCTTGTCATATATTTTATTTAATGTGACAAAATACTTCTGAGCACGTAGGACATATAGTACAGTGGACATGTTCTTTACAGTTGACATGTAATTAGGATCAGCTGAACTTTGCAGAAGCCCACCTTGAAAGGATAAGCCTGGTTTTCACTAACCCATAAACATCAGCCTTCATACACAGACACAGTAGGAAGCTGATAATTAGTGCCTTTTGTCAGGAGAACTTCTTAACAAAAGGTGTTACTAAACAGAACCTTTCTGCTTCTTCTTATGTTGCTTCTGTTTTGCATAAGTGAAAACCAGCCAATATGGAGCTTTTTTGCCATATCTCTTGCCTTAGTCAACCATTGCATTTAGGGGTGGCAAATGGTAAATGCTAGAAGGCGAGACTACATGTAGTGTTTTTCTTTGTGAGCCTAAGACACTGATGCTTTAGGTTGTGAGGCTTCCAAGTGTTTTAAATACGAGAGCATGATTTTAGATGTCATTTATAAAAATAAAAAATTGTGACTTTGAGACTTTGCTTAGCCTTTTGAAAAAATAAATACTCTGAAACAGATTTGCAAAAAAATGGAGACTGAGAGACACACATAACTACTGAAAACAGGAGATTGCAAGACTTATGAAATTCAAAGAAAATTTTGTAAGACCTGTAGTTTTTCAAGCAACATGGAACGTTTACCACCCCTAATAATTACAGTTTAACAATGGTACGGAAAGTTAAGTTGATACATCTGAACTTGTTATTCATATGAATGTACGTGATTTTCAATTTTTGCATGTGACATCATCTTTTTCCACAAAGAGACTAGCTATTTTTGAAGAAACTGGAATTATAAGAAACAAACAAAGTCAAGTTTTGGGGATTGATCGAAACTGTACAATGTTAATGTTCAATATTCCAGTGTCAATAGACAGTTTGGTTGAAATAACTTGCATGTTTCAATTCAAATTTGCTTCTGCAAGATGCCAAGATCCTTTTACGGTTGGACAAGTTCCTGTTTTCATTTTTCATCAATCGACATATAAAATGACATACAGCTGCAATACTACTTCAGTGTAAAAGACTTAGAAAGTAATTTTAATGGTTGACTGTTTATGAGGATACCACAAGATCAACAGATTAAGTTCATGTCAACTGGAAACTGTACTTCAAAATTAACAATTTGACAACTTGTGGGGATAGGTTAAATTTTTTTAAGAGCAATTCTCAGTTTGGCGATTATAACTTCATTTTTCACATATTTGTCAATGGGTTAAAAAAAGTTATACCCCTCAAGGCTTTTGCGGTTTTCTTGGCCTTTCAGTTGTCTTTGTTTATCCAGAAATGTTTGCATCACAATGTCATCAAGAGTGGTCATTTTAGACTCAAAGTGTATTTTGTTCTGTACTCAAAGTGTGTATGGAGTGACATTTTCTTTCCTGGCCAGTATTATTCTCTTACTGAGGCACACTTTGAAATACTTTCCAGTTTACCAGCTGATTATCAAAAACATATTCTGCTGTGAAAGGTGATGACATCACAAGTAGTACTGAGAAGGATGTAGCTCCCTCAGGACTGATTTTTCTGGAAGGGGTCAGTGGGTTTATACCAAACTTTCTCATAAGTCAGAGTGAGAATATCAGACTTCGGTCTTTTCTGTATGGTTCTCGTGTACTTGATTGAAATGTCAAAACTTCAGGCTAAGATTTTTTACAGGACAGCTCATTCTCCATTATTGTAAACATATATCAATTAATGGTGAGAGAGTTAATTATTTTATTATTTTATAATTTCTTGTTTAATGCGATACATGTACATGATTTTGACTGATGGGTTTTACCTGGCCAGTTTTGGCCAGCACAGTGCCAGTAAGGTAAAGCAGGCTGCTTCCATTTGACCATAAACCAAGTTACAGCCATTGTGTGTGAGCCAAAAGGCCTTTTTCACTTTTCTTACTTCAACTAAGAGGTGTGAAAATTTTCCTTTGCTCCTGGATTCTAATTAAGTGATCATAGTCTTATTCTCAGGTGCTCTAAAGTCAGTTTTAGTGATAGCAAGTGACCTTGGGCCATCTGAGAATCAGGCTAGTGATTATTAAGCTGGTAGCAAAATCCACCAAGAAACAAGTTTTCTATTGATGAGTGAAATAAATTTAAGTTCTCTAACCCTTGCAGCTATAATGAGCTGAGTGTTAACAAATCAGTGCAACAATGAAGTTTTGTATAATTTAAAGATGATTTGAAAACGGCCCATAACACAGTGTCTTCCCCCAGCTATTACTCTGCATGGAATTCAAGTCCATCCCCTGAGTTATGTCAGGCTCCATGGGAGTAGCCTGCATTGCAGACACCAACAACATACCACCGGTTACAGGGAGATTTCCATCTGGAACGCAGGCTCCATGGGAGGTGTATTGGTCTGATGGTTAGTATGGTGGACTCCAGATTGAGCAGCAAGGGCATAGCTAGGGGGGTCCTAGGGTGCCTGTGACCCTCCCCCCCTCCCTGCCCCCTCTCTTTTGTAAGTCTTTCTTAAGCAAACAACCCAAAAGATGGTGTGGAGGCTGACATGATAATCTGGTGAGTACCCTCACTTTGACACAGTGTGAACCCCCTCACTCCCTTTGAAAAATCCTAGCTATGTTCCTGGAGCAGTCTGGGTGCAGTCACTGTGTTTGTTCTTGGGCAAGACACTGCTGACCCATAGATAGGGATAACCGCAAATTTAATGCTGTTAGGGCGATTAACCCTGCAATGGGCTAGCATCCCATCCAGGGGAGAGTAGATATATTCGTAGTCACTTCACGCTACAGACACTGGAGATAACTGCCAGCCTGATAAGCCACAAGGCTCGCATGTCACATTCCAGGTAATTTAACCTTATCAATGCCTGAATATGCCATATGACAGGTGATGGAAACATTAACTTGAATCCAGTTTTACTATATAAATTCAGTGGTGTTAGCCTGAAATGACAGTCATCTCCTACCCTCAGCCTAATGCCTGGGTGAGAGATGTCTGACATTTCAGGCTACAGTGTAAGTTTAAAAAAGTAAATTATTTACAAAAAATTATAAATATTTCTACTGCTCTTAAACTGGAAATAATCCTGAAGTCTTCTGCGATCACAAAACAGCCGGTGGAGGATGGACAGTGTTTCAAAAGAGACGGGATGGCTCTGTAGATTTTTTTCCGAGCTTGGGATTATTACAAACGAGGCTTCGGCAATCTGAACGGCGAGTTTTGGCTGGGACTGGACAAGATTCATCGCCTGACTGTGAGCAGTAGTAACAAGCTTCGTGTTGACTTGGAAGACATTCATGGTGCAACAGCATTTGCAGAATACAGCTCGTTTTCTGTGGCAAGTGAAAATGCGAAATACTAGCTGAGTTTGGGAAGTTATACAGGTGAACTTATCTCTGTGATATTTGTTGTTATTTTTTAACCAAGTGCAGAAATTGCGAAATATATTAGAGTTTACTGCAAAACAGCTGTGCTGGTTGATCTTTGCAATAATTTTCTCCAAACGAAAAAGTCCATATAACATGCTTCCAGTGTTAGAAAACAAATTAAAGCTGCATGCTCGAGTGCTAAATGTATTGACGTGAACTACATCCAATAGCTTACTATCGATACCAAAAGCAGTTACTTCTTTATTGCGTGTTTTAAGTGGCGTTTGTTTTCCCATTAAATTCAGCTCTTCAGTTATGCACCGCAAATCAATTAGCTTTTAAGAGATATAAAACCTTAAACAGAATTTCGCACTTCAGTATGGAATACCTGATTTTGTCAATCAAGTCAATAACAGCGACCTCTAGATTTATTTATCCAGGCGGTCCGGCTTATTAAGGAGTAAAAGTCAAACGAGCCTATCAATTCCCTTGGATTAAATTGTTTATCATCGCTGGTGTTTTGTAGCTTTAACAAAAGCGAATGTCAAAATATTTTGTGAAGTTTAACTGAAGAATTAAAAGGCGAATACAAATAGAGGTTCCAGAGAAGCAATGTCTTACACTAAAGTATCTCGATCGGTGATTCTTGTTCCTTCAAGTTCTTTAGCAATGTCGCTCAAACGAATTTGTGCTTGATAATATTAGCTGGGTGAGTAGCTTCTTCTTTTCCCAGGTACTGCAGGTGATTCCCTCAGTTATCACCGTGGCCATCCATTTAGCACCAAACATCGTGATAATGATGCCATCTCGGGCAATTGTGCGTCTTCTAATAAAGGTGCTTGGTGGTACAACACATGTCATCATTCAAACCTCAATGGTTTATACCTTAATGGTAAGGTGGATACTCAAGGAATGTCGTGGGTCTACTGGAAGAATTCGTACTACTCTGTTAAGAGGTCCGAGATGAAGATTCGTCCAAAGGACTTCTAACATGTATGCAGTGCCATGTTGCTCATGTTACACTGGAACCAAATCTAATTAATAAGTTATGGTGCTCTTGCATAGGTTTCAGGTGTCTTGGCGCTGTTTTAAAAACGCTTCGCTTGCACGTGTACTTTGACGCAAATCAAGAATCAACTCAAAAATGACCTGTTTTAGGCTGCCGTTACTGGAACGAAAAAGGCTGAACACTGTCCAGTTAATTGTAAGCTCTCTGTTTCTGTCTTGACATTCCGTTAAACAGTTTTCTCAACAGTCTGATGTCCACTCCAAATATCTCGGTCAATTTTTACATCCGTGAACTCAAACGTTTAGTTTTCCAGTATTTTTACAGCGTTCTACTAATTAACGTATGTAATAGTGAAAAAATGATTCCGAGGTTATATTAGTGTAGTTAAGCGTGTGGTGCAAATAAAAATATAAAATGATATTGGGGAAACGTTTTCTTTGACTGTTACATTGCGATTTGTTGATTTCCCAATAAATATCAATAATTTATTTCTCCTTCCAAAATTAAGTTAATACTTTGTCAAAAAATTCCTTGGATCAAAATAATCGGGGTTTATTGCTTTAATGTGGCTTCAATAGCCATTGAGGCAAAGATTAAAAGGTTCAAATTCAACTCCCGTTGACGGCCAAAGAGAAAGCTCTATGTGAAAACAATGCAAAGAGAGTAACGAAACTAGGAATGGAAATTATTAGCTTCACCGTGAACATATGCTATTTTATGTTGTAGTAGGTATGGTACGCAGTTGTGAAATAACTTTGAATTTCCTGCATTTCCTTTCAATTTATTATTTTCGGGAGTTTACTCCTCGCGGGGAAAATGAGAAACGCAGGTATCCAGCTTTGAGCAAAAAATTTGCATAAAAATTCCCAGCTGGCAGTACAGATCCCAGTCAACCTCGTTCCCAGGGACTTTTCCCTTGTACAACTGCAACAGAAAGTATATCTGCACTTCGGACAAAAAAGGTGTAAAGGTGTAAAATGTATACATCTTCTTCTAAGCAGAACATCAGAGAAAAACTTTTAAAAACATTTAAACAGAATGAGTGACTTAAAGAAACTCATAATGAGCCTCTTGTTATTTATTTGTTTGTTTTTTGTTTTTTTTTTTGATGATCGAAAAATACATTCTTCGGAAAGAAACTCTCCTTGCTCACTTCCACAAACTTGAGACGTCATTTCACACTGACTTATTCAATCAAGAGCAATTTAATTCAGGCCCCGTCCACACTATACGGGAGAAATTTGAAAATGGCATTTTCACTCTGAAAACGCACGAAATGTTTTCCGTCCATAGTACGGCGAAAGAATTTGCAAACGCAACAATCACCAGTCGTTTTGCATTTGTGTTTGATGTCATCGTTTTCGAAAAGCTCCGTTTTCAAAATATCTACACTAAAACGCAAAGCCGGCGTTTTCAAATTCCTCCGGTTTGCAGAGCGTTTTCGAAGACCTCCGTGTTCGTGACGGATTAGTGTGGACGGTAGGCCTAGCGTAGGTCGTACGTACATGCTGACTTATGCATTGTCGTAGAAATGTATAAATGATCACTGAAAATCAGGCAAAGAATTTTCAAGACAGGCTTCAAGGAGTAAGTACAATTGCAGTTTTAATTACCATATTCTTGAAAGTCTTAACAGTGAAATCTAAAGTCTAAAGTCTTTCCTTGGTTTTCCTTAGTATGTATTCATCTCAGACAGGACTAATTAAATCATATATGTCATGCAAATTCCTCAGCAAAAGTGCCACGCTTGATGCATGCTCCAGTGACCACCAACAATTGTTTTAAATTAAATTCATTTAAAATTTATCTCTTTGTATTTCTTGACCTGTTTAATAACTTATCGCACGCATGGGTCTAAAAGAAGTGGTGTTTCAGTGATCAGGGTAGTGGCGGATATGATTAGGCACTGAATTATGTTTTTCAATTCTGGCTTTTGACAGGAAGACGAGGAAGTAGTTCCCCTACACAATGTGATTCATTGATACATCTATGAAATATTTCATACTAATAACAATCTGTCAATAACTAGCTCTGCACGGCGTATACCGTAAACTGCCACTTATAAGCCCTTGGCTTATACAGCTTCGTAAGGAGTTTTGGATGGGCTTATAAACGGAGGGGCTTATCTTCTGGGAAGCTTATAAGTGTGATCTTTCATATATTCACTTGTATAAAAAAATCGTTTGAAAATGAGGTACAGCCGTGTTGATCGAAATACGTTTTTCATATGGTAGATTAAGCTTTGAAATATCATTTTAAACCAGAGGGAGGGCTTATAATCGAAAGTAATATCTCGTTTACGCGTAGGTGGGCTTATGAACGGTAGGGCTTGAGAGAGGGTAGTGCAGGTAGGCGCCTGCACGTGGTGTTGACGTAATGATGCCGCAAGCAAAGAAAATTTACATTTTGATAATCAAAATAAACGAGGGACTTTCATTTATTTTTCTTGCAGTGTTTCTTAAATTAAAAGGAAAACATTTTCTCAGTGTTACTAACGAATTATAAGAACACCCGTGCAAGTTTAGGAGGACTCGAAAAAGCAGTGGAATCACTCGCTTGAGGCTCGTGTGTAGAAGTGTAGAAAACACTTAATATACAATTTTTTGAGTCCTCTCTACTCATTTGCTCGCTGTAACTTTTGATGCTCAACAATAACAAATTTTACAACCATCGCGATGAAACTCCTCTTTCAAGCTCTTCTGTTGGGTTTTTTCGTTGCGGCATTTGCAAACTCAAATCAGACGACGAAGCCCGCGAAGACTGACGGAGGTACAATGAAAGGTTCGCACTGTAATGTGAATAATAACTACAACACCTTCCAGGCTGGTGCAAACTGCAAGAAAATCGAAAGCATGTTTTCTGACGTGAAACAAAAGTTGGCCGAACTTAAAGAAGAAATCAAAGAAATGAAAGGAAACCAAACTGGGGATCCGTCCGAAAAAGGTTTGAAACAAAACTTATGTAGAGTTAAGTAGAAGATATAATTACTTTATATATGGTATATCAGGGTCGTTGTATACATGCTGAGTCATTTCAAGGCTCGAAATAAGACCAATTGCGTGTTTATTTATACAGCACGGAAGCAATGAAGTCCCTAAGACTTAGTCGGTCAGTTTCGAGCCAGTTTGCTTTCATTTAATTTTGCATTTACAGTGTGGTCCTTCTTACTCGATATATCTTTTGAACCGCATCGATTACAGTTTGAACTTTTTTTTATTTACATGCAATCCTTCAAGATCAATTCCAGCAAATAAGGTGCTTTGCGATGATGATATTGTTTCGCATTGTCTGATTACAAGATTGCCTCATTTCCTTGCCTTAAACTGAACTCATGTGAAAATTCATCAAGTTTCCAAAGTAGATTGTGTACATTTTCATTTATATGCAATCTGTAGTTTATTAAACTGAGCGTAACAAACGCGGCACAACGAAGGCTTCGCAGTGCGATGTCATTACTAGTAGCAACAGCCTCTTCCCCGAAACAAGCCACGCCAAGAAAATCGAAAATACTTTCTAATATGAAAGTGTAACCGCTCCCGGTAAAGCTGAGAAATATTTTCCCATATAATTGACGTTACCGTGATTGATGCATTAAATGCTTAACAAACATAGCCCACATTCAGTTCAAGCTAAGACCCCTTCTGTTCAAGATCGTGAAACAAGTTAGAACGAAATTCTCATAGGAAAATCAAGACCCGCGAACGTTGGTGAGCTACAATCCCCTTATGTTGATATTTACATTGTTACGTAAATTTGTGACATTAGTGAGAGCTATACTTAGATTTTAACCGCTCTCAAGGCTCTCTATTAGCATGAGCACATGGCATAATCATTGTGATTACTTTCTAAGTTAGAAACGGAACGATATTTAGTGATTTCTTGATGTAATTATTTCAGTTGACCGCTTTGCTTCGATTCGTATGAAACGCCCTGAGGCCACAAGATTAGGATTAAAGACAATAAAGTAAAGATTGTTCTCCTATACTGGCGTGGTGTTCTAAGGAGTTTCGACTGCGCGTGCAAACAACCCGGGAGAACGAGATTTCAATTCTAACTTAAGAAACCGTTACAGAAAGAACAACTGACCGATCTAAGACAAGAATTCAGGGAAATGATCGAAAATTAAACTTGCCGCCCGAGCGGAAAACGTTTGTGAAAGATGTGGCTCTTTTATTTATATGTTGTCCCTTTTTACACTAAAAATCCCGTTTATTCCGTTTGTTTCATCCCCAAGATCGTTGCTCCAGATCTCAGAAACTTACTTTTCAACACTACTGCATCTCACGCCATAAAAATAGCTCTTGGTTTATCATTCAGATTTTAACTTGATTTCTAATTTTCCATTCATTTTCTAATTGTACAAGATTGTTCCGTCCTCAATGTATTATTTCAAAATCGCTTAAATTCAACTGATTTATTTTAACTGTAATAATTCACGTCTTGCAAGCGGGTTTCTGCTACTAGAGGCAGAGTGGAAAAACTGCTCATATAGAGGAGAAATCAAGATTTCATGATAAAAGGGTTTGATTAACTGTGTCGTACAATTTGCAGTTTATAAAAACTGTGCCGAAATTTACAAGTCCGGTGACAAGATCAGTGGCGTGTACAAAATAGATCCTGATGGTTTGGGTGAATTTGAAGTCTTCTGTGACCACAAAACAGCCGGTGGAGGATGGACAGTGTTTCAAAAGAGACGGGATGGCTCCGTAGATTTTTTCCGAGATTGGGATGATTACAAACGAGGCTTCGGCAATCTGAACGGCGAGTTTTGGCTGGGACTGGACAAGATTCACCGCCTGACTGTGAGCAGCAGTAACAAGCTTCGTGTTGACTTGGAAGACATTCATGGTGCAACAGCATTTGCAGAATACAGCTCGTTTTCTGTGGCAAGTGAAAATGCGAAATACCAGCTGAGTTTGGGAAGTTATACAGGTGAACTTATCTCTGTAATACTCAAGTAAATTAAGGCAAGGGCCTCCAGTTATTCACCCGGAAAGTTAGGGGGTAGTGTATCTTTTGAAGCTTTAGTTGTAGCAGCATGAAACTTTGCCAGGTCAAAAGGTTGACAGTTTGTGTCAATTTGGAATGTCGAAAATATGCAAATTAGGTCACGTGGTCTCTTCAAGCCAAATAATCTCTTTTGTTAAATGGGAACACTTTTCTTATGTCCTTAAACTTTGATGTTAGTTTCATGAGTTTAGGGTCATTAGATACATCGTTTCTGCGCTTGGAAAAGTTAAGATACGTAAATAGGAACTTTTAAAAAGACAAATCACTTTTAGTGGGGGACTGGGTACTAGTAGAAGAAACCGTTTATTTCCAGAAATAATGAACTATTCGACAATTGCCAAGCACAGTTCCTTTGCTGTTGTCATTAGGACTTATCCCGTACCAGTTCTGTTGAAGCCTTCTTTTTGCAAACTGTTCCCATTTTTGCTTAAAGATTTTCCACGTTTTTTGGCCGTATCAAGTCACGTGACCTAATTTGCATAAGTTTGACAATTCAAAAATAATCACTTTAGAGGATGTATTTGTCTCCCAAAAGTTTATGTTGTTATGAACTAAGCCTCAGAACGTAGACCACCCCCTAACTGTTTTGAGGAAAATAATTGCTGACCCATGCCTTAATTTTCCTGAGTATATTATTTGTTATTTTTTAACCAAGTGTAGAAATTGCGAAATATATTAGAGTTTACTGCAAAACAGCCGTGCTAGTTGATCTGTGCAATAATTTTCTCCAAACGAAAAAGTCCATATAACATGCTTTAAGTGTGAGAAAACAAATTAAAGCTGCATGCTCGAGTGCTAAATGTATTGACGTGAACTACACCCAGTTGCTTACTATCGATACCCAAAGCAGTTACTTCTTTATTGTGTGTTTTAGGTGGCATTTTTTTTTTTTCATTAAACTCGGCTCTTCAGTTATGCACCGCAAAACAATTAGGTTTTAAGCGATATAAAATCTTTAACAGAATTTCGCACTTCAGTATGGAATACATGATTTTGTCAATCAAGTCAATAACAGCGGCCTCTAGATTTATTTATCCAGGCGGTCCGGCTTATTAAGGAGTAAAAGTCAAACGAGCCTATCAATTCCCTTGGATTTAATTGTTTATCATCGCTGGTGTTTTGTAGCTTTAACAAAAGCGAATGTCAAAATATTTTGTGAAGTTTAGCTGAAGAATTAAAAGGCGAATACAAATAGAGGTTTCAGAGAGGCAATGTGTTGACATTGTACGTGAAACATACTTGCAAAAGTATGGCTTGGTGACATAACAACACAAGTTCACGAGGCTTACTCAACACAACAACTTTATTCTCTAAGCATCTTGGGTAATACAACAGCTTAACACAACTTCTGGTTACGAGTATATTACAGTACGCAGTTGAAAAACTACGTACAGTATCTCGGTGATTCTTTTTCCTTAAAGTTTTTTAGTAATGTCGCTTAAACGAATTTGTGCTTGATAATATTAGCTGGGTGAGTAGCTTCTTCTTTTCCCAGGTACTGCGGGTGATTCCCTCAGTTATCATCGAGGCCTTCCATTTACCACCAAAGATCGTGATAATGATGCCAGCTCGAGCAGTTGTGCCTCTTCGTATAAAGGTGCTTGGTGGTACAACAACTGCCATTGGTCAAACCTCAATGGCTTATACCTTAATGGTAAGGTGGATTCTAAAGGAATGTCGTGGTATCACTGGAAGAATTCCCACTACTCTGTCAAGAGATCTGAGATGAAGATTCGTCCAAAGGACTTCTAACATGTATGCAGTGCCATGTTGCTCATGTTACACTGGAATCAAATCTAATTAATAAGTTAAGGTACTCTTGCTTAGGTTTCAGGTTTCTTGGCGCTGTTTCAAAAATGCTTTACTTGCATGTATACTTTGACGCAAATCAAGAATCAAATCAAAAATGACCTGTTTTAGTGTGCTTTCCTAGAATGAAAAAACTGAAAGTTGTCCAGTTAATTGTAAGCTCTCTGTTACTGTCTTGACATTCCGTTCATCAGTTTTCCCAGCAGTCTGATGTTCACTCCAAATATCTCGGTCAATTTATATATCCGTGAACTCAAACATTTGGTTTTACAGTACTTTTACCGCGTTCTACTAATTAAGGGAATGTAATGGTAAAAAATGGCTCCAAGGTTATATTAGTGTAATTAAGCTTGCGGTGCAAATAAAAATATGAAATAATATTGGGGAAACTTTTTCTTTGACTGTTGCATTGCGATTTGTTGATTTCCCAATAAATATCAATAATTTTTTTCTCCTTCCAAAATTAAGTTAACACTCTGTCAACAAAATTCCTTGGATCAAAGTAATCGGGGTTTATTGCTTTAATGAAGGTTCAATAGCCTTTCAGGCAAGGATTACAAGGTTCAAATTTATTCAAATTTTCAGAGGCAGTACCAGCTTCTTTGGTTTCAATGTTGCATTGTTTGCCTTGTGTAAATTGCATCTAAAGATCCATTAATATTGCTGAATCTGGTGGCATTTTGAAATGGCTTGCGAACGTGTTCTTGCAGGGTTAGGAACTAAAGGGTAAAAAAACAAGCAAAATTTATAATCAAAATCAATGATAGCTGTTAACTAACCAGGCAAGATCCAATTGCACTCCTTATTGAGCAACTGCAATAGAAGTACAGACAACGGGAAATTTGCTCTTCGGACAAAAAAGGGTCTAAAGGTGTGAAATGTATACATCTTCTTTTAAGCCGAACATCAGAGGAAATCTTAACATTTAAATAGAATGAGTGACTGAAAGAAAACTCATAATGAGCCTCTTGTTATTTATTTGAATTTTTTGATGATAGAAAAATACATTCTTGGGAAAGAAAATCTCCTTACTTACTTCCACCGACTTGAGACGTAATCATTTCACACTGGACTTATCTAATCAAGGGCAATTTAATTTAGGCCCCATCCACACTATACGGGAGAAATTTGAAAACGGCATTTTCACTCTGAAAACGCATGATTTTTTTTTTTCGTCCATAGTACGGCGGAGGAATTTGCAAACGCAACAATCACCAGTCATTTTGCTTTTGTGTTTAAGGGAAACTCCTCAGGCAGGGAAATCATAAGGTTATCACGATGTCATCGATTTCGAAAAGCTCTGTTTTCAAAATATCTACACTAAACGCAAAGCCCGCCTTTCAAATTACTCCAGTTTGAAGAGCGTTTTCGAAGAGCGCCGTTTTCGTGATGGACTAGTGTGGACGGTAGGCCTAATGTAAACCGTAGAAATAAAGCTGCGTTTTCAAATTTATCCGGCGTAGTGTGGAAAGGACCTCAGATATTCGACTTTATAGCAAACTGTTTTCTTTTATGCAGAATAAGCCGAAATTATTTCTAAGCGGTCCATATCGCAAAATTCAGGCCTCGCCGAGAACCAGTCAGAATTCCCCATTTTCAAGGTAGACAAATTTACCATACAATAACTATTATAACATAGCACGCGCGCTAGTCCTACCTAATTTCCATTGAGCCATCTTGAACGAAATCTCTGTTTAACAAATTGACGTTAGTTTTTTATGCGTCTGTCCTCTTACTGATGATAAATTGCTTCATAACATTGTCAAAGTGGCTGTGGAACCAACGAGCCGCAGGCGAGTGGTTCGGCAGTAACCTTTGGCAATGTTTTGACGCAATTTATCATCGATAAGAGGACAGACGCATAGAAAACTGACGCCAATTTGTTTTTTACAATCGCAAGACCCCAAAATGCTCAAAGGCCGGGAATAAGTGAGGGGAAAAGACGCCGTAAACTTGCCGTAAACAAAGATAAGTGAATTTTATTCAAAATGACGCGAACATTGTCGATATCTTTTCTCGCTTTTTGATTGGCTACGTAAAAAGTCAATAAATTCTCATTGGTTAAAAAGTTGACAGTTTGACAGTTGAAAGTTGAACTTGAAAGCTTGCATGAATTAAAATTTTATCCGTCTGTACTCTTATTGATGATAACAATGAGCCAATCAGGGTGCGAGAAATTAGACAGTTATTGGAAAAATACGCACGGCCGTGCGTATAAAACATGACGTGTACCTTTTCAATTTAGCTGCAAAATTTCCGTCGAGTTTAGCACAAGTTCCTCACTTCGGAGGCTGACGAGGGAGAAGTTGCTTCTTTCACTGCACGCACCTTTCATTCTGTGGGCCCGATGCCATGCTTCGAAAGGAGAATCCACATGAAAACTACTTTACCCATTCCAAAGGTACATTTCTCGCTATTCAAGGCACAACAGGCAAACAATTTCCTTGAACAATTTTCAATGTTATCTTTGAGACCGGCATCCTTCAATTTCTGGAAATCCTTTTCCCCTATCAGATTACTCATGCACAGACCCTGAATCAATCAAAACTTCCTGAACAATTCCGTCAATACTCACATTTGTCGTCGTCACTTGATTTGCGGTCACTCACAGTAAATGCAAAGGCACGGTTTTCTTTTTCTTGACCGCTACCCGCCACATGATCTTCCACTTGGTTTGTCTGTCTTCGGGACCTTATGATTACCACTGGTGTTCTTTGGACGAAACTCTTCTTCTCTTCTTTCGTGCCGCGCGGTCGAGGTTTCTGCAGCACACTGCAAAATGGCCAAACATCGAGCAGCTAGAACACTTCCCGCCTTTTGCTGGACGTCACGGATCCCGAGAGAAATGTCCTGCCTTTCCGCATCTGAAGCACGTTTTCACTGACTGATCGTTTATCTTATAGTCCTTTCGTCCGACTGCGTTCACGTCCGATGCACCTGCCATGTGCTTCACTTGTTGCCCGGCTGCTTCCGAAGTGAAGTGATGTTTCTGGTTTCCAACAGCTTCTTTTTCAATTCTTATCGGGCATTTTTTCAATTAACTGATCTCGTAGGTTGTCATCGAGAGGATCACCAAAGTTACAATACCTTGCCTGTCGACGGAGACGCAAAACATACAGTGGAACCCCGTTAATACGGACATCAAGGGGACATGCCAAAATGTCCGTATTAACGGGGTGTCCGTATTAACCGGGGTCTTCGGAAAAAAGTCAGGGACACGTGTTTTATCGATACAAACACTAAGGCCGACACTTGTACGGCAACAAAACGTTTTAATTGTACTGTAAATTACAAATCATTAACTGTATCACTCTCGGTGAAATTTTGCCTTTGCAACCAGAGCCGGGAAATGGTGAGGACAAAAACGCAGTCGCCGTGCTAAAGAAAAGTCGAGTTATCGGCCACATTCCATATCACCTCGCAAACACCAAAAACCGCACTGGTATAGTCACCCATTTTATTTCAAAGCCTACTAATCGAGGACCAGTTGAAGTATGTGGAAAAGCAGTTAATCGGGGTGGAGGCCTTGGTATGGAAATACCGTGTGTTTATATTTTTGATGGTCCTAGGAAGCACGTGGATTTACTTGAACAATTAATAGACGTTGGCAACAACCCAGCAAAACGAACGGAGGCCGATGCTGATAGTGGTAAGCATAAGACGTCAAAGAGGAAGAAGGCTACAAGTAAGGAGTGTAGCAAAAGACCAAGAAAGTGAAACTTTTGTGTAAGCGTATCAGGCAGAAAACTTTATATAAGGACTGCAGACTGGGTAATGCACCGGAAGAAAGAACTGGTCAAATGTGTCATGCTATTTTGCCACTGTTTCATTTAGTAATAAGATTGTATTAACCCGCCGAAATCTGTCATAATTTGACCAGGGTACAAAATCTCTAATTAGCACATAATCATGACAATGACAATAGACAATGTACAGATACAAACAGTGTCCGTAAAGCGGGGTTGACGATGTATAAGAGTTTGTCGCTCGGGACACAGAAAAGTGTCCGTTGTCCGTATTAACGGGTGTCCGTAATAAGCGGGTTAATTTTAGAAAAAATATATGAGCTTTTCGTCGGGGAAAACGAAACTGTCCGTAATATCGGGGTGTCCGTATTAAGCGGGTGTCCGTAGAGCGGGGTTCCACTGTATTTATCAACCGATTCACCCGCAGTCGGCCCCAACTGCCGGAACACGTGGTATTCGGAATATGTTCTTCGGAGCGAAAATAATGATCAAGTTTTCTAACACAGTCCGCATAGGGATCTTGATCGCCCGCTGGATCGGGCTAGACAAGATCTTCAAAAATATCTTGTACCTCCATTCTCGCGTAGTGCAGAGGCTGAGAAGTTTTCTTCCACGCGTTGTCTAAGTCTTTTCCTTCAGCGTTACACTCGAATGCCCGTTTCCACTTCTTCCAGTTGTTTGCTACTCGTGATGAAGATCCTAAAAGATACAGCGTTAGAAGAGCTCGACTCTCAGCCATTGAGGCTCGTCGCCAATGCAGTGTTTGTAACCGAACCAAAACAACACGACGTCAGCAATCACAACAGAACCGCCACATCTACATGTAATCATCAACTTCGGTCCGCGTGTGGTTCCCGGATGCAGACTAGTTCCCAGTACACCACACATTCCTAGTTCTTCCTTACTTTTCTTGCGAGCCAAAACACCACATAAGATATTCCGTTGGCATGCATATATATTGCGTGAGCAATTTATGCCGGGACTGGCGAACTGTAGATTGAGTTTCACGGAAAAAGTCTTTGGAAGTCTATAATTAGTGAACAAAGAATATGAACAAAATGGTTTCATGTTGAGGGAGTAGGCTACGTAAGCGGTGCGTATCCAATATGTTTCCAACTGCTTTCTTCTTTGTCTTAAATTCTTCCTAGATTTCTAAGATTGATCAAGATATATTTTCTTCTTGCGAATCAATACATTGCCAAGAAAGAAGACAAGAATAAAGAAATGATCAACTATTCAGACTGAACAGGGTGCAAAGTTTACACAAATAATGTTAAAATTAGAGCACATTTTGACCCAATATAGTCTAAGCTGTCGCAAACGACCACCGAGGCTTGACATTTTGGGTGGTCGCTCACGGGAGGTTCGACTGTACTTTCTTTCCGCATTCTTTCGCTTTTTACACATTTTTGCGTCAGGTTTACATTTTTCCATAACCCTCACGCGGAAGATGGCGAAGCTTGAATTTTGACCCTCAAGTTTAACAATAGTTTCAGGCCTGATATTAAACTATTGATTGTTTAAAAAGCAATATACTTGAGTTAAAATGGGTGTTCGAGGGCGAAGGATTTTCCTTTAATTTAATCCCATTGTATATTTTCGCCACAATGCCACGGGCGTAGGGCCAAGAGAAGCATTTGATCACCCACTGCGACCCTAAGGTAGAACATTTGTACACCATTTTTGGCCCGGGGGATGGGAATATTCAACGTGTCAGATGACTGAGCGCGTGCCCCTGGGGAAGGGGTATGGGGCTCTTGAAGTAATGCGCGCGCACGGTGCCCTCGGGACGGGAATCCAGCGGTCTGAGGAGAAATGCTTAGCTGCTAGGGAGCACACAGTCTTGCTGAGTAGGGAGAGAGTGAATAAAGGAACGAAAAGAGTGAATAATTTACCCTTGTCTCCTGTTGTCATCTCTTACGCGATCTTACAGGAAAAACCGCTTCTTACAAGTCCTGCGTAACACTGAAGCGCTAAACTCGTACCTAGGCTTTTTCGCGCTCTGCAAAAAATTTTTTTTGCTTTACATATAACACTGATAAGGGAGGCAACTCTTTGCCCAAACATTTTGAACGCGGTCCGAATTTCTTTGCTTCCACGAAACCAAAGAAACACAAAACGAAGTATCCCACGCATGCTTTTTTGACATGACAAATCTTTACAAACCCCTCACCCGGTTAGCAGTTTTTCTTGTGCGTCCGAGATCGCCCGATCTCTGCACGGAAATGAAATGTCGCGAGTTAAGATCTGAAGCGTTTTAGCGAGATTCTGCGCTTAAAATTGGGAGCTGGGAAACGATTTTGTAAAGATTTTTCATGTCAAAAAAGCATGTGTGGGAGAGGGAGGTGAGCTCGAGCGCGCGTTGGATGACGCTATTGGCACCGGTTCAACGGTACGATCATGTTGCGAAAAGCGAAATGAGAAAAAAAACTTTGCTAAAGACGCTAAAATTCTCCAGCTGTCGTGGAAGTATTCGAAAACAAATTCGGCCAAATTGTAGAAAAATCTTTCGACTTTGTTTTGTGTTTCTTTGGTTTCGTGGAAGCAAAGAAATTTAGAGATTCGAGTGAATATTCGGACTGCGTTCAAAATGTTGTGCAAAGAGTTGCTTCCCTTATCAATGTTATATGTAAAGCAAAATTTTTTTTGGCAGAGCGCAAAAAGACCTAGGTACGAGTTTAGCGCTTCAGTGTTACGCAGGACTTGTAAGAAGAGGTTTTCCCTGTAAGGTCGCGTGAGAGATGACAACAGGAGACAAAGGTATTAAACTATTCATTCTTTTCCTTCCTTTATTCACTCTCTCCCTACTCAGCAAGATTGTGTGTTCCCTGTGGACGAAGTAGCTTGCACTTACAGAATGAACTCGAATTGTTGTTCAGCTGAATTGTTATTCAGGTCCATATATGATACATTTTCGTGTTCTTAGTCGCTGCTATACCGTATGAACGTATTGTTGGGAATTGCGCGTGAAAACGTCAGTTCGAAGGTGAACAAATCGTATCACACCAAGAAAGACTATACAGTTGCACAATCAAGAAGTGTGGGGAATGAACTCAGCGGCGCATAGACATCCAAACATAGATCATTTCCAGGTATGTAACTTACTTCTGTTGTGGTGATTTATATTTGTATTGTTGTTTAATTGGTTATGAAAGCCATCTTACGGATAAGCAACATGTGTCAGAATTACAGTGTTTGTCTGGGAGTGCGATGATAAAAAATGTTCTGAAAAATTGAATTCTTAACAACTGATGAATAGCAAAATAAAGATACTAGACAAGGGATTACATTGACGAAATTTGTAGGAAGTAGTTTGCCAGAAAGTGTCCAGTGGCCTTTTGTAATTTTTCATTTCTATTATTCCTGCAATGCTGGGGCGGATCCAGGATTTGGTGAAGGGGAATCAGAGAATTGTGCATCTTCTAAGGGGTCCGTGGCATACTTTATCCCCCCACCTCCTACGGAGACTTATTAAGACTGAATGCTACTAAAAATCAAGGAAAATTCTAAAAATGTGACCACGGTGCAAAAATCGATTTTGCTTATTCGCCTAGGCAAGTAACTGAAGGAAGTCAAGTTAGTTTTTTGAAATATCCAATATAACGGCAGAAACTCACGAAAAACGATAATCGTACCAAAAGCTCAGATTTCACTTCGCCATAATCCAAAATTTTACAGTAACACTTTCCAGCTTCTTGCTACACAGACGTTAACGTCGCTGTGAAACGTTTTCATTATTTAATGTATATATTGATTCCTTAACCAAGATGTAGTGATTATTTTCATTTCTTGTGTTTTCTGAGCGAACTGAGCACCAATTAAGTAGACACACTTTTCTAATTAAGACAAAACTCAAAATTATGCCAATTCAGTGAGGAAAAAGCTGACCGGTAGCCAAAGACAGTTTAGTCAATGAATTTTTTTCCAGGTCAGTGATGTTCGTTAGATTCTCGTGTCCGGTTTCGCCGGTTAAAGAGAACTCCATTGTACAAATCACCATGTATATTATATTCGAATTTCTGATAAAAATAAGAATAATTTTGGTTTTAGCCGCTGTTTAAATAGCCGGTCTAGTAAACAGGTAGAGAAATCAATTGAAATACATGAAATACTCACAGCATTGCCCGAAATTCCGCCATATCCACAGTCTCGTCACAGTTATTCATTCCGGCGCGAAGGAGTTTGTCGTTTGGCGCAAATAGGGAGTTTAAGCAAATCACTACGGCTGGTGCTACTACAGTTGTCGTGACTGAAAAGGTCTGGGGAGAGTATGTCTCGGTGGTCTGCCAAATTTTAAGTTTAGCGAGTAAAGCGAAATACAAAAATGAAAGAAACATCGGCTAAGGAGTTTAAAATCTCTTTTATTTAGTTTCTCATAGCCAAATGGCCTCGCTCAATGGGCGATGGCCGTTATTCGCCTTCCTAGGACGTACGGATCATTTCTGCGCGAAAGCGAATGCCATACACCTTGTACCATAACAATTTGATAGATGAAATATATTATTTCAGAGACAAATATCTCAAAGAACATCGAGTGAAGAACACAAATATATCAATACTCAAAGAAGCAAAATAGCATCGTATAGTTATCCAGATATGAAACATCTTTACTAAACCCTCAAAGCAAACTTAACCGAAGAAAAACAACCTCGCGCTCAACACGAATATTTCACTTGACTCACTTCGCCATTCCAACACCTTCGCCAAAACTTATCGTAAATTCAGGATACGGATTTACAAGCTTATGAGAGGCAACCTTGACACGATCTTTGAATTAAGTTGACTTTAAAGGATATAGTATCCAATGGAATTCTTAAAATGCCGAGGTGTCCGTTGAAAAGGGCTAGAGAAGCGAAATAAACCCGACGTAGTAGCCACTACGGCAAAACATCCCAGATGCAACCGACGTACATGCGCAGTGTCTTATTTTTGGGGAAATTTACTTCCGGCAGCCGTATCAGCGCCAGCCGTAGCGATTTGCTTAAAGTCCCTGATGAAAGCTGCGCAGAAACTTTGCGGTTACGTGTTCCTTTCAAACGAAGTATCGTGATTGGTTCTTGTACCTTGGGCACCCAAACACCATGGCAACTTACCACGCTTAATGTCATGGGCGCTTCGTGTGATCTTTTTGACGTATCCATGGATATTTAACACGGGAAATTTACCTCGGGAAACGTTGGTCACACTACTAAATACAGTTTCCCGTGGTAAAAGGGCAATTTACCACGGTTAAAGTACCCCGTGTAACCGCACCTAAAGTCTGAAGGAATTTTCAGACAAAATTAAATCAAAATTAAAATTATCGGAATATCTTTTCAAATTCCTTCGTGTTTCTACTTACGAAAAGTCATAATTTCTTACAATTGACATTATATGGAAACTACTTCACATCTCTTTTTTTCATACAAAATAGCCTGAATAGTCAACCAGTAACAACTGAAGCGTGCCACGGCGTGGGAATCTGACAAAAACGTAATTTAGGAGTCTGTCCCAGAGATATCATTTAAGTGCAGAGTCAATTTCGAACTGAATATAGAGAATCCGGGACACGGTTTTTCTTGAACGGTTTAACGGTTTTCCTAAATCAAAACTAAATAATTTACTCTCTTGCTATATCAGAGACGGGCGTGCATAAAACGATGCCAAAAATAATTCAGGATTTTTCTGTGAGATAAAGGTTTTAAGAGTGCCTGCCTGTAAAAATCAGACAAATTCTTAATTTTGCGGCAAGGGTCGAAAATTCGATTTCGCTCATATTCTTATGGTAGATAGGCTAGGGCATGACAAAAACTACTGGATAGTTTTTTTGGCAAAATATCCTTTTATTTCAAAGAAATATGCAAATTACCAAATTCCGTTAAAATCGTCATTTGACGCACCATTTTATTAAGCAAGTTTGAGAGCCTCGCATGCAAAACCACATCATTCTTCCGTCTTTAAAACACTCAAATATTTTTGTGCAATGTTTAAATGTGTACTGGGTTGATTTTAGGGAAAGCTGCGTTGTCGTTTTGGGTGCAAAATAATTAAATTTCGAAGACATATATTTCATTCACTTAAAAGTACTTCGTGAATATAATTAATTTTCACCATGTGCGAAACCTTCAAATGGATCAAGCTTCTGGTGGTTGAATCGCAGGAGAATGGTCTACAGATTCCCGTAAAAATTTCTTTGGGCAAATGATTGTGAGCGACGCGAGAGCTTTTCAAAGTACGTCAAAAATGCAAACATTTGACCGTCCGTCGTCAAATTTCAATTTACGGGTTAGACGTATATTTTAGCATGCGCCACATGACTTGACCTATGTTAAGTTGAAATAGACTCAGAGCTGATAATTTTGAAATGTTCTAACCTCATTTGCTGTAAAAGGCAGGTCCAAAGCCGATTTGACGTGTTTCTCTCACCATTCGTCGCACATAAAGCAGAAGTTTGCTTTTGTTTACATAACGTCCGATGTACATCGCCAACTGTTAACTTATTTAACGGTCGAATACCATGAATCGGTGACCCTCTTTCGACACATATGATCACCACTGCATCTAAGTCAAAAACGGCTAAGTCATTTGTAGATAGTTGCTTGCTTTGCACTACACCAAACTATTACGTTTGATCATCATGGTTTGATGGTTTGAATCCTTGCTTGCAGCGGTTCCTTGTTCGTCACGCAATGCTGTGATCCCATTTTAGGGGGTAGGGGTAGGACAATTTCTATCCTAATACGTAAGGCTCCGTAAGGCTTGGAATCACTGGGAGCACACAATCGTGTTGAGTAGGAAGAGATTGAATTAAGAAATGAAAAGAATGAATAGTTTACCATTGCCCCAGTTGTTATCTTTTACTCGACCACCGCTACCTACATGCCCTGCGTAATACTGTAACGCTAAACTCATACCTAGGTCTTTTCGCGCTATGCAATTATTTTTGGTTTATACATGTAATACAGTGGGCTACCCCCGGGGAAATGGGTGGTGACCGCTTAATGGGGCTAGCCGCTCAAATAGAGATTGGTGTACCTTGAATATTTAATTTTTCACCATCTTTCTGCGCTTATGAACATCACTGCATCTAAGTCTACAACGGCTTAGTCATTTGTAGATAGTTGCTTGCTTTACGCTTCGCCAAAATATTGCGTTTGACCGATTGCTGACCATTGTTGATAAGCGTGTCGGCGCAGCACAATCTTACAGCCGTTATTTGTTCACAAGCTCTTCAAGTTCACTTTCACTTAAACTTTCAAATCTCTATGCAGGTGCATGGCTCGGGGAAAATGCTCCCGAACAGGTCAGAAGATAGAATTTCTGTCTCATCCTCAGACAACTGTGAAGACAGTTCCGCATTTCT